>NW_027112719.1:242951-314508 GCF_000696795.3 Halyomorpha halys
ATTGAGTATTTTTTATTTGAACTTACTGGACTTAAAAAAGTCTATTAACGACAACACCTCCCTGCTCCCCCATTTTAGGAAGTTTGGCTTGTTCCAAAAAAAGGAGCCTCTAAAAACATTTAAAGATGAAATAAAACAAATGTATTCTCGTTTGAAAATTCTATATATATATAAGACCCCTCCTTTCTATTTTAAACTTTATTTACATATCTCTATCACAAAAATATTAGTAGAGTAAAATCATAAAAAATATACCAAAATAGGGATATTTATTAAATATATAAATCTACACCAAAATAAATCTAAAAAACTATGAATACTTTTTTTTATTAATTTGAAATTCCTATTAAAAATCGTACACTAAATAAAAATATGGGAATACTTAGTACCACAAATTAGTTCACCTTTTCTGGAACAAAATATTTCCATTTTCTGGTACAATTTTATTTGCAGTCATCTTTAAACTTAGAGAAGAATGAATTTAATAAAAATTTGAAACGATAACTGAGAATGAACCTGGAGGAAAAAGAAAGCATACCAGAAACCATATGAATATTTTTCAACCAAACTTAGCAACCACCAAGCGGAAGATACTCTTCTCTTTCTTTCTTTTCCAGTCCTTTCGCTACCACTGATTGAATACCCTCAGTATCACGAAACTAATGTCCCTTTGTTATAGTCACCAACTTCCACGGTATATCCTTATTTTTCCATAAAATAATCATTTCCAAACAACTTAATGAGGTAATTCTTTTTATATTTGTGTTTCATAATTTCTCCCGATGATATGCATGATATTCATAATGCACTCTCCCTTTCCCACTAACATTTCTGATAAGAACCTTGGCGGGGAGTAGGGAGAAGGACCCCATAAATTTTGCCGTAATCTCTTCGATGTTCAGGAAATTAATTTGTCACCGCCAGATGATATGGAAGATAAATCGGTCGGCTTTTCGAAGAACTGTTCCTCGATGAAATAGCGCTCATTTTCGAAGACTCGTATCTCTGACCTTTTCCGTTATATAAAGGGCTCGAGTAGGGTTCGTAGAACGAAAACTGAAAAAAAAAAATTCCTCAAACAAACAGTATATATATATTCTTGGAACCATTCAGCTTTTATTAATAGATATTTTATTATTGGTTTGTACATGAATGGTATTAAATACAAATTACAAAATAATCTTTGTGTAAATAACTTTTTTTTTTTTTAATATTTATTTATTGCTATTTACAACTGTACATTATAATACACTTAGTAAATCTGATCTAAGTGAATAACTTAAATAATAATTATAGAAATTAAAAATGATTGACGATTGAAGTAGATCTTTAAGTTTTAATACAACAAACCTTTAAATATTTAATTTTTGGATCACATCTTCCTTCAGCTCCGAAAACATAATATTAAGCATAAACAGACGGTTATTGCAAAATAAACATGAAACCAATAACGTCATTAATTGTTCCTTCGATAAATTATTTGTCATTTAATTACATATTATGTAAATGTTTAAATTGGATTTGAACACATACCTCGTTTGTGGAAGTGTTGAGCAGGGTTTCAAACTCCGTCATAATGGACACTCATGAATTAAATTATTAAGAAAAATAAATTAAATTAAAAAAATATATATATAAATATAATTAAGTGTGTGTATATAGTGTGTATATATAAATAATAGACCATGTACTAGTCCTAAAGGAAAGAAAAAAAAACTACCAGTAATTTCTTTTTATAAGTGACAAAAAAATTATAACATGGGCTACCCTAGGTGCGAGTTCGCTGTATAATATTAAATTTTATATATATAATAAAATGTTTTAATAAATATATAAATATATATTTAATGTATTTGGAAACCCGACAGTTGTTTTGCCCCGGTGTGTTTTGTATATATTTGTTTAAATAATATTGTACATTTGAGTGTTTAAAGATGTTTGTATTATTTATTGTGATAATGTATTTATGAGGGTCTTTATCCTTTTTGTTTATTCCTTTATGTTTTCTGAAGTGACACCAATACAATAAGAGATACGCGTTGTAGCGTAGGTGTCGCGTACTGTCGATGTGTGTACAGTGCTCCTGTTCAGGAGAAACCGTGCCAAATCCTAGCATATGAATTGTATATTGTACATTACTATTGTAAACTATTAAACTAAGCCAACAATTCATGCCTGTTTCAATTAATTTAATTTAATTTTTTTTATACATATAAATTGTTTTCATTTAATTTAATAAACATTTTTGTTATTTAAAACTCCATTCAAATTTGGCTCTCATTGCTAGAGTAATGTATTGTATAAAATTTAGTGTTCAAAGTTCTCCTATAATTTATATTCTTGAATACCTATATAAATATATATATTAAGGTAATAAGTGAAATATTACAAATATAAAAAATCACTTTAAAAATACATGCATTGAAATTTTTATTTCCAATTTCCCTTAATTCTCTGAAATTAATTATGAATGTTATAAATAAAAAATTAATTATGTATGAAATGAGTGATCTACGCATAAAACTATCTATTACAAAATAGATTTCTTGGAGGTCATTCTCCATCAATTTCAACAAATGGATCTACACAAATTATTCAGTATGTGTTGCGTAAAATAAAAAAATAATTCTACACTTTTCAGATGAAATCTCGTTGATTTTGCTATGTTGATGAAGTGCATTTTTCACTCTCTTTTCTTGGTGAAAACTGCAGTAATGATAAAGACATGCAACATCCTGCTGAAAAAGAACAAATCTTTTAACGTTAACATTTTATGATAACCAAATTAGAAGCATAAAAATTTATTAAGTACTATCTATGTTCATAAAAAGTACATTAAATATCCTCGTTTATCTAGAGAGATTTAAATTTTCTAATTTTAGAGATAGGTATAGTTTATTTTTTTTCATTGTCATCAATTTTAAAAATATTATGGTATAATAAAACAATATTTATTTTTTTATATTTTTCAATTATTAAAAAAAATTTTTTTTTTATTCTTATGAGTAGTTTTTAGTCAAATTATAAGTCTTAGTTCTTAGTCAAATTATAAAATCTTTCTTGGATCAAAATAAAGTATCTTAAATTAATTAACTATTTTTCAAAATAAATATATGATACAATATTGGTATATAAAATACTATTTTTTTTTATCTAATAATTTTAACTGTACGGTGATTAATAAAATAATAGGACACCTAAGTTTTTTTTGTATGAACCAGAAATTGGTTGCTTGCTTATTAAATTTATGATATGAATGAGAATGTCTTATCAGAAAAGAGCTAAACAGATTTTCATACTTATGTCTGCAAATAAGGATCATTTATAAAAAAAATGCAGTAGCAGCAGGGTTTTAATCTAATTGTCATATCATCCTTTCAATCAAAAACTAAATGTTATAAATAACTTAATGAGAAAAACCATAAAATTAACAGAAAAGGATTATTTAAAATTTGGAGGATCTAAACTCTGATGCATTAGTTTATTGGAAACATCCTTGAACTAATGGTTTGTCTAAATACCCATTTCACAAAAATAAACAACTTACTTATATAAGACATCTCTTTGAATCACATAAGAAAACTTTAATTGAATATGATCTATATATTATTTATTAAAAATTTTCTATTTGAAATGAAGATTTCATATAAAGCCTGGAAAAAAGTTAACCGAATGTTTACTCCAGTTAAAGATTAAATAGAGATAACACTTAAATCAAATTTAACCTATAAAATCAATTGTCTTCATTGTTCATTTTCTATATCGGTATGACAAGTCAAAACTTTAAATATATAATTAATACAAAAATAAAAAATAAAGCACAAAAAGAAGCAAAAAATGGCCTTGCTAAGCATGGCTTCGAACTTAAGCATATAGTTTGGGCTAGAGAACCCACTTATTTTCCACAAGGCTTAGAACAAAATTAAAATAAATTTATGCACTATATATATTTCAGAAAACTTCAAAAGTGTGAATTTTAAAACGAAATCTAAAGTCCTCAATAATTTTTTTCCGAAACTATAGGTATTTTAATATAATTATGGGAATTTAGGTTGGCATTTCTCATTTACCGGCTTTGTATTCATCAAATCAATAAAACATTTTAATAATTCTAATTTTAAATTCGAATGATTTATGGAAATTTATTAATGGCAATGTTTCTTTATTTTTGAATTTTAAGATATTTTAAAACTTTACTGTAATTTCAGAGCAATTATATATAATGTTAACAACTTATCTTGGAAAAGGAGAAGGTCCAGTTTAGTTACCATGGTGAGGTGTTAAAAGCTCACCAATTATTTTTAAGTAATTGTTATCCCCTGAGTCTGAATGATAACTCCTTTTACTGTATAAGGTATGTTTTTCAGATGTATATGCCAGATGATGCCTGCATAAGCGAATACTTGCCAAAATTGATAAATTATATATATATATTTTTTTGAGAATAAAATGGCTTTTTTATGTATATTAACGATATACTCCAATTTGTCGTTTTGATAAAAGTTTGGTTAGCTTTAGAAAATGCAGAGACCATTTTAGAAAAAAAAGATACTAAAAACAAATCGGGGAGCGAATAGTACAGTAGTAAGGCATTACGGTACTACTCCACGGACCCGGATTCTAATCTAGCTATGGGAGATAATTTTTTTCTGCTACAGTGAGTAAACCCTGTCGGTTCAGGAGCACTCCTTGGGTCCACACAGCCTCATAAAGTGGGTATCTTTGATTGGGGAAAAATTGATATAAAAAAAGTGATTCCTTACAAAATACCCATGGACCTTTGTGGGACGTAGTGGTTCCCATTATTATTATTCATTACAAGAACATAATTCAGGAACTTTTTTTGTCGAGGACAAAATCACTTGAGTTTTAGAAAGTTTTGATATCAGTAAAAATAGCTACAATAACGAATTAACAACTTTCAGAAGGAAGCATACACACACTCTCTCTCTTCCCATTAACCTTTTGGGCGGCTACAAATTTTATTTTATTTTACATCCTCAGTATTAATGCTAAGTGACGATTTAGGTGGAAATAGTAAAAATAAAAATACGCTTTGTATGGATTGATTTAAAACGATTAAATCACTTTCATAGAAATTTGATTATGCGATATCGAAACTGTATTCCACAAATGGTACACAATTGATATACAAAGTATTTCAATGCAAAAGTGTGGAACCTCATTGCAATTGAAGGGGTAAGTGGATGAAGGGATTATGCCACAAATAGTAAATTTTAAGAAAACAAGGTTCAATTATTTTTTGTTGAAGCTTGTTATGCTTTGAAGTGTACATAGCTCCTTCTACATCTAGGTATCACAGTTATTGATTGGATTTTGATGTTAGAGTACCTCAAGTGTGAGTTACTGTAGTGAGTAGTAGAGCTAGTGAGCTAGATAGACACCTATCCAAGGATCCACAAAATCAAAATATGTTACATAGTCCCTTTATTCAGATGGAAACTTTTTATAGAAACGGAATATCTCAACTCGGCCAAGTTTAATTTCTTTTTCATGTTTTAATTTTTTTAAATTTATTATTTTGTGTATTTATTTTATTGGTTTGGTTAAAATATATATAAAATCTTTTTTAATATTAATATTAAATATGTTTTTATATTTATTTACATATTTTTTGAATAAATGAAACCAGACGGCGAGTTATGGATGCGGAGACGTAATACATCACATTTTAAAGGGGCAACAATCCCCTTTAGTATGGTTCTCAGACTATTTCCACCCTTATGTATTTAGAAGAAAATTCCGGGCTCAGACGAATCATCCGTCTCTCCAATGGCTGAGGAAACTCAAAGAATCCTGAGCAAGGGTTACCCGCTGGAAGAAACTCCACTACCAAAAGGATATAAGCCAGGAAAGCGGATCGTGGACTGGTTATCGAGCGCATTAACAGTGAACACGATAGAGAAAGAGTAAGGTGAACCGTCCTAGGATCTATGGCAAATTTTGCGAGAAAGCAAGCCAAGGATGGAAGATAATCAAAATACACAGAAGCAGGAGGGCGGAGGACCGTCATTAGGCGACGAGAGCGCGAACGATGGAAGACCGGCGGAAATAGAAGAAGTGGACGAAATTATAAATGATAAGCGAAGATATACCATTGAGAAGACCAAAACTTCCAGCCTTATAATAGTGAAGTACGAAACGTAGGAAGGAGCTCAATTACCACCATCTGTTCTTAGCTAAGAGCGCGGAAGGACCTAATCTGTTTAGTGCTTAAGGATGACGTATCACCTATACGTTGGGAACGCAGAGAAATATTAAACGCCTGTGGCGAATGGAACAGTTTGTAGTTGATCGAACGTCCATTCGTAGCACACGGCAGGTGGACACATTGCGGGCTGTAGAACAACAGAACTAACTACCAGGCAAGACGAATCACAGGAAGATCACCGAAACGATATAAGCCATGGCAGGAAATATGTTTGGTAGAGATACTTCGAACGGTTCAGGAAGTAATAGGTAGCTGTGATGTTCGACTGAGTACCAAAAATGATCGACATCCGCCTAAAGCAATACAAAAGGAATACCTCGATTGCTAATAAATTTTCAGATAGATACCTTTATCTGGTGGAGATACAAATAGATCATGGCCATAGACCTTTTTAGCAAGTGGTCATGGCGGACCAAAACAGGGACAGATCGGGGGATGCTGTACTAGGTGCATTGCGCACGAGGTTCTAATTTTATGGAATTCACGATCAAATTTAGTCGGATGATGGTAGGAAATTTGAAAATGTGGTAATTCGGGCACCTCAAAACTCGAGGACACTCGAAAAGAAGGGTAAAAATCGCACGATTTCGCACTACACTGAGTGACCACTTGTGGTTCGATCAGTTGGACAAGGGGTTGGAGCCCAACGACATGATACTCAATGCTTCCAAGTAGCTACGGTGTTTTCTCCCTTTTAAATTGTGTTCGGGATGCGCGGACGGAAGTGGGATTACAGGGGTACGCCCGGTGAGGGGGAGATTATTTATTACGGATTGGTTCCACCCAGTGTGGATAAATTTTAAAATAAGAACCAAGGGAGAAAGACTAAGCGCGTGGCGCGTTAGTATGCGAATTTACAGGTATTTCCGAATGTGTAGTATGTAGTAAGACAGAAGTGGGATCGAGATGATTCTCTATCGGGCCAAAAAGAGGTGCAACGCTAAGAGGGTCCATTCAGGGTGATCGTAATTAGAGAGTACAATTAAAGTACAGTTAAACCAAAAAAGCGTATAACTGTCCATATGGAATAGTTGAAGCTGCTGGAAGTCGTATAACAGTAAATATGCAGGAGTCTTTTCATCCCCACATAAGCATTAATTCTCATCAGAAAATTGTGTTTTTTCTTTATATGTGAACTTGCATCATATAAAAACATAGTATACATTTTTAAGTGAACAGTAAGTGAATATATACTTTTTTTGTTTATGCAGAATTTTATTCTTTTCTTTTCTTTTCAGGCGAGTGAAATGCATAATTGTTTTTTTCTCTCTTAAATAGTTGTAGTGCATATAAATATTGTTGAATTTTTGTTTTTTTGTATCTAGTTTCAGCGAATATGGTGCAACGAAGAAGTATTATTTATTTTTTTGTACATAGTTTTAATTATTAGAATGAATAGAAGAAGTTTTGTTTAGTTTGTACGGAAGATTTCTCTATATTCTGTATTTATCTTTTTGAGTTTACGAAGACTATTCATAAACTGCTTATGTAAATAAACACTCCTATTGTATTATATACAAAGAGCATTAAGACCGAGCATACAGTATCATTTCAGTATATGTCCTTTTCTTACTTTTTTTTATAGTTTTCTTTCCGACAACTCAAGTTATGTATATACATTAGGAGTGTGTTATTATGTATTATTATTATATAATGCCGCCGATTTAATTCATTTATTACTATTTTATAAAAAAATATTTTGGGATGAAAACTTAAAACACGATACATTACAAGATTGATGACTTCAGTCAATTTTTAAGTGAAGAAATAAAAAATAGTTTGGACTCCAACTCAGCAATTAAAATTTTTTTTTAAATATGTTCCTCTAAAGTTTTATTATTGTATATACTTTTATTGTAACAATGTTTAATTTGAAAAAACTGTTGTAGTTTCGTTTTTTATTTTATGAAATGAACAAAAACAAAACACTTCCACCCGACGACTTTCCTTACAATACAAAATTTTATTATATCCTGATAAATCACAATAATAATGAAATATGAAATCATCTAATACTTATTCTCTGGTTCGGAACGGAATTGAGTCTTCACTTTTACGAAGATAAAAGATGAGCCTAAAAGGATTTATGTAGCCACTCTGGAACTATAGCTATATATCGATATATTTATATATTTGTACATATATCGATGCCGATATAACGAGACGTTTGGTGTTATTGGTTGGATTTACGATGGCTGTTCCCTCCTACGTAGTTACGAATCGGGGCGTAAATCCATTCCCTCTAATGTAGCCTTTTATTACTTCATCCACATTGGTCTTTCCACTTTATTATTATGTCTTTTCTATTGAGCGATATAATTGGATAAATTATTCCATACAGTTATATTGCTGGTTCAATTCAGTTTTGAGTAATATATTTATGACTGATGTAAATATAAATACTTAATATATTTATCATGATCTACTTTATTGTTGTTGTTTCTTTTTTTAGTGAATTATTTTTTTTTAAAATTTATTTAATGTAATTTACAACTGTACAAAATAATACAATAGGTCAATATGTTGTATGTTTCATAAATCTCGGGAAGGAACCACCCATTGGTGGTACTTCAAACATTAATTTAAATTAGAAGGTCCCGTGGCCATCTTCTTTTCTGACTTTTCCACCAGAAGGCTTCGTTGAAATTTTCAGTAGTTAAACGTAATGTTGTAATTTTGATCAACTTATAAGAATATATATAACCTAGAAGCGCTAGAGATTCCGTATCAGAATAGGTGTCGAGGACACAATTCGGTATTGAATATTTCGACGTGACATAGGGATAAGTCGTACCTCCACAATATTGCTATATTATGTATGTACGTAACTTCCCCTCCTTATCCAACATTCTCAATATCATTTGTACGCTGATCTCCAAATTTACCTTTCTTCCCCACCTTCTGACCTATTAGTGCCCACGGAGAAGCTTCAAGAGGAATCGAATAGAAACGAAATAGTCACTGGACACAAGAAAACAAGCTTAAGCTGAATGCAGAGAAGAGTAAGGCATTCGTAATAGGAACCAATCACCTCCTAAAAAGTATTCCTCATATTGCAACCTTACTCCTAAACAACAATGCGATTTGTTTGTTGATAATTTTTAATAATTTACTGTTTGTAAAAACGAAATTTTTAGCCAACGAACAGCAGTAATAGGAGAAAAGAAAAGTTTGTTCTTAAAGTTTAGTCATAAAAAATTCCCAAAAAAAAAAAAAAAAGATTTCCTGTTTTCCTTTCTTATTACAGTGAAATGAATTCTGTCGTGGTTTTTGAAGTTATTTAATCACCACTCCGTTTTTATTTTGTCGGGAACTACATGTTTATAAATGTAAATTTTGAAAATTTGTCAGATAATTTGGAATAGGTGTTAGGTACATAATTTTTAAACTGGGCTAGGTAAAATAAAGTATAAGTATAATAAAAAAAAATCGATTAAATACATTGAACATCCAAAATGTTTCATATTTTCTGTCTAGAATTTATGTGACCCAAAAACAGAATAATCTTTATTTAAGTTCATTAATATTTATTAATATAATATCATAAATAATATCATTAATATGAAAAGTTCGAAAGCAAAAACTTTTCAAATTCCCTACTCTATTTATACCCTATTCTTTTCTTCCGAATTGTAATGGGTGCAGTATATTTGCAGAGTAGATTAATATTTATATTTCTCTTTTAACTACTTTTATTTGTTATTATTTACGTTTTCATTAATTGTCTAATTTCTTTTTGCAATTCTTGATTATTTGTACTTTTTACTGTATATCTTATTTTTATTTTTTTAAATTTAATTGGCTCATTTTTATTTGAATTTTTGCATATTTTTAATCATTTTTAGCCATACCTTTGTTTACTTTTATTTCACGTTATCTATTTTCTTACTTTGTTATGTTAGTTGTGTGTAACTTTTTTAGCCTTACAAATAGGGCGAAACGTAGGTTCACAATAAATAGTTTAATTGCTATTTAAATTCTCTTGACTCGGACCATCTTTCTTTTATGTATATGGTCAATCAACGATCTTCAAAAAATATTCATAGTTATCTAAAATTTGAAATTATAGATAATTCATAATAACTGTGGACAAACTGTAATAATTACCATAGGAACAATTAATTTTTTTTATTTCCTGGTGTACATAAGATTCAAGTGCAAATTGTAATATACAGTGAAAGCTTTGGCTATTAGCATATACAAATGTGGGGCCTGCGGGACATAGAACTTCACCCTGGGGCACGCCTGTCTGCAGGTACTGTACATCATTTCGACACATCCACCTGCCAAGGATATCGCTAATTTTCTTGAAGATAATATTAAAAAATATTAATATGCACCTGACTCCCGCATTATGGCTTGCAGGAAATGCCCTAAATATAATGGACTAAAAAAAAAATTAAAGTATTAAATTATATACTTTTATTTGTATTACTCTTTTTCTTTCTTGCGCTTTGTTATATTCAAGTTTACAAGAGCTTGGTTTCCTTCCTTTAAGGCTGTTCTTATTGCTTTGGAATTTATATCATTACCCTATTTCACCTACGGATCGCTGATAGCAGCATATCCAAAGCATTGCAAGTGGGAATACGAACATTGGATGATATAAGAAGTTTAAACTTACAAGAGGAAACCAAGCTGATTTGAATGAATTGCTTTTTGTGATACTAGGTCGAAAAATATTTAATGTGCCTGAGGGTTCTTATATACAAAAGATAAGGCTAATTTTTTTATTTTTATGAAAAAGTAAGTCAGTTTTTTTTTTTGTCAGTAAATTTTCATATAAATTAATAATTAGAAATTTATAATTAAATACATTTTTCTTCCGATATCGGTCATTCCCATAAACTTTCATAAATTCTCAGGATTTTATTCAAATTTAACTTTACTGCAACTACGGAAAAACTGAATCTCTTCTCTTCCTATCTACACCAATACGTTCATTTTGCTTTGTAAAGGCAATCTTAAAGAAAAATGCGTTCTCAAACCTTTTATTTCATAAGTTGGGTTCCACTTTGTTTACAAAAGTTCAGTTAGTGCCATTTCCCATTCTTCATAGTCAAATAAAATCTACTCAAATATATAAAATGGAGTCTTCTTAGACTGTAGGATTAAAGAGATAAACAAATGCTTAATTTAAACAAAAAAATTTAAATGGGTTCTTAATCACCCGCGATAGGATCGCGTTTAACAGCTGACACGGAATCGCGTTATAAGAAAAAACCTACTCCACACAACTCGCTCAATAAAAGCTGAAATTTTGTCAAAAGAAATTCAGCCTGAAATAAAGAAGATAGTTGATGAATCCTCAGCATGGGCATGTCCATGCAGACCCTCTACAGTCACATCAAATCTCTGGTATCACAAATAGAAATGACAAGAATCAACCAGAAATCAGAGCTCGTGCACTAGAATTCATGAGTTCTACTTACCCAAAAACCCGAGGACCAGAATTTATAGGGATGGTTAAGCCGAAAATGCAATAACAAATAGAGGTGGAGGTATCCACATGGATTTTCAAAACGGCCAAACATTACAGAAAGCGAATGCCACAGGGCTGAACCCAAAAAAACTAGCATGAGTCATTACTGGAGGAACCCAAAATTCTAATAAACCTTAAGAGGCTTCGAAAATTAATTTTGTATTTACATCTCTTCAATGTAGGCTTCTGACACTAAAGAGGCACGAAAACTCAAAAATTATGTTCCTTACTGATGCAGCATCAGTGCTGCAGACCGTCAAGTGTCGAAGTGGGGAGAAGACCTGAGAAAACATTAGGCAACGATGGATTAGGACACACACCCACCCGGAGATACTATCCACCAATTCACTTGACCGAAACAGGTCATCATTGTTCGCTTATGTTTTACAGTGCACAATTGTCTCAGAGCATATCTCTTCCGAAAGCTCCATATCGGCTCCAGTCCTCTCTGCGAGTGTAGAGAAGGTGAACAAAATGCCGGGCACATGTGCAAGCTGCTTCCAAACAAAGGAGAGCGGCCCTCTCCAACTGAAGTTCAGAGAAAGCTCTATTAAAGCCTAGAGGACCTCAGGAGTATCGCAAAATTCCTTATTTTAATCCATGACCTAATCATCTAAGGGAAGAACACGGAAGAAGAAGAATTGTATTTTTAACAGACGCAGCCTTGGTTCTTATGAGCCTTAAGTCCGAGTGAAAAACAGGGCTTACGTTGCTTGCCACTGAGTTGGAACGTCTCAACGATATCTACGAATAAGTTACGCTGCAACGGATCCCTGGGCACTGGGAATGAACTGGCTGATATACTTTATGAGGAGGATTCCAAACTGCCTCAAACAACTATCATTCCTCGACTGAAGGAAGCTAAAATCATCAATGAAACAGTGGTTCAGCAAAGGTGGAATGATCATTATCCAGACTTCAAATCCAGAGAAATATATTACTCACTTCCAAGGAGAGAACAGGTTTTGATTTTCCAGCTTAGAGCTGAACAATAATGACAACTCTCACCTCTACAAAAAAATTAAAATTGATCCAACTCCTCAGTGTGAATGTGGAAGAGGCGATCAGAATATGGAACATTTACTCCAAACGTGCGTATTCATGGAGGAATAACGGAGGCATAGATGGCCAGAACCAACTGACTTGGTGAGCAAGCTGTTCGGCGACCTGGAGATCTTAACAGTACCGTCAACTTTATTCTATCATTCCCAGACTATACGTATTGAAATTATAAAAAAATAAATTAAAATAAAATGAAGGCCACTGGAAAGCAACTATTTTATTTTTCGATTTTTAAGAAAATTCCCATTTAAGGTTTTTCAAAGGCACAAAAACTAATCATAGCTTTGTTTCCCTTTATAAACATAAGGATTATCAGGTAATGAAGGAGAAGCCAGGTTAGAAGAGAGTGGGTTTGGGTGGTTGGCCAGTTTATCATGGAAGGATTGGTATCTGATTCTGGCCAATATATACATATATAACATATGGAACATAGAGGTGCAGACTTGATTTTTTACAAAGTAGGAAAGGATTTTACGAAATATTTTGGACTATAAGGATAGGATACGAGAGGAATTCGATCTTTAGTGGATCACCAATGCTCAACTCCGTGTGTCCAGGTAGGCCTTATTTTAGTCATGTAGATCAGTTTTTTGTAATGGATTGGAAGTTTAGACATTTCGACTAGTAAATGCTGTATTAGTCGGAATCGACGAGCAGTTTCCTGTCTATTCAGTCTTGTCTGAGGCCTTCATGTTAGTCGTTTGTCCAAATGTAGTCCTAAATAAAGTATCTGTTCGGTAAGAAAAAGTGGGGTATTATTAAGGGATACTGTGGGGCAGAAAGTCATGGGATTACGACAATGAGTAAATGAGATATGGAATTTATTTATTGTGGGATATATTGGAATTTATTTTAATCCTCCAGTTTTGGCACCATTCTTCAAGGTTTGTGATATGGGATTGGAGTGTTCGGGATACAATGGAAGGGGCTTTATTCATTGACTATAGATATGTGTCATCGGCATACGTAGAGAAGATAGTGTTAGGATGGGTTTGGATGTCAGTTGTAAAAACTGCATAAAGGCATATATACTGCACTGAGGAACATTTGGAGTCAGGCATTTAATTCTTCTTCAATGTATTTGATGTGGATTGGATTAAGGATATAAGGGTGTGGCTTAAAGTGTCTATAAGGGTAATAAATATCTGGGATTTTTCTTCGTCCGATTTTGTGCTTGTTTGAGATTCAGAAAGAAGTGGATGATTAAGATTTGAAAAAGTAAAAAACCTCCTAGTGGTCGTCCATAAAGATTTGTCAGTGGTCGTAAGATTTTCGTATAAGTTTGTTAGATTTGGAATTTTTTTTTAAGTTCGTAAGTCAATTTAGTATAATATGCTTTATCAGTTTTTACATTTAAATTCAACCAGTTTCCACTTGTTTCTAACCTGGCTTCTCCTTCATTACCTAATAATCCTCCTTGGCGTCTGAAAAGAACATGGCCTCGAGATCTTCTCCTCTGGAAATGTTATTGGAGTTCTATCAATGAGTAGATTCTCCACATGTTTGTATCATGTCCCTGTGTCACCTCGAGCAAATTTCCTTGTATATATTTATATAAAGTTGTAAATAACAATAAATAAATATTTAAAAAAAAAAATTCAACCAGCAAAATTTGTTCCTTGTTCTTTACAAAAAAAAAGTCTAGTTAATGTTATACGGTGTAAAGAAGGTCAAAGGAAATATAAAAAATTGCTAAAATTATATAATTTCTTTTTTTTTTTGCTTTTAGGGCACGTTGCCAAAAACCTCCAGACAAATGTAGAATTCATAGAAGAGATTTCATAGAATTCGGCGTTTCCACCTCTGTAGCCCATCGAAAGTATTAAGCTTATCTATATCGCTTTTCTTGTTTTACTTGAATCTTGTCAGTTATTTTGGATTTTTATATTATTACAATTACTTTTGTAATAATTACTATTAAATAGTAGGTACTGACGACCTTACCCCAAAAAAAAGTCTTTGAATTCCAAAGAAATACACCACTTCTATAATAAATAATGTTGTTTTGGTCTTGATAAGTGCGATCTAAATATTTTGAGTTGCCGAGTGAGAGTAATAGATTAAAATTAACGAATAAAGAGTACTTTATAAAGTATTTTAGTTCTTTAGTGAATTATATGTTGATGATGTATGTTGAAAAGTATCTTGGTGTAATATAGTAAGAAAAAAGTGGTGTCCGCACTTCAAGGAGAAAGATATATTTTGAAGAGTTTCTTATATTTATGAGGCATTTTCCTATAATCGGTTATACTCTAATTTCTTTCAAAGCTTTAATATAAAATTACATATAAAAACGTTAATTCATCGTCTATTATTTCTAAAATAATAAAATAAAATAGAAATTATTGGAAATATTATTTATCTGTAAGTCTGGTTCATCATATTATTTTTAATTTTAAATTATATATACTATGATCAAATTTACACATGGCGGAAAGACATCAACGAATGTTACAATGTGTAACATTTTTTTTTCTTTTCTTTATTTTTTTTTACAACAAATGTACTGATTAATCTGCCCAATTCATAAGTAATATAAAAAATAAATTTGTACCCATACAACCCATTAAGCGTCAGGGGTGCAGTACTTTGTAAGAAAGCACTGTTACTAAACGGTTGTGCAAGGAGGTGATTTGGTCAGAATACTGTTGGACCACCAGCTTTTCCTAGTTAAGGCTACCCCCTTTATGAGACTAGGTGGACCCCAGAGGACTCCTGAACTCACAGGTTTGTCCCACGGCTAAAGTAATGAGATAAATAATTATTTGTCACAGTCGGATACGAACCCGGGTTCCTGGAGTTACAACTCACAGTTCCTTAAACTGCGCTCCCTAATAACCAATATAAGTTTTAAAAAATACGTAAAATTATAATTTAATAATAATCTCTTCCTTAATAATTTAAGGAAGAGAATCCGGGATGCGGTCAATAAAAGTAGCAAAATAGTAGATAAAACTATTTATTGTTAACCAATGTATCGCCCCACTTTGAAGGGCTTCGTCAGGGCTAATTGAAAATAAGATACAAACATTGTAAGAATTTACAGAACATTAAAAATAAAATATACAGAGAAAACACGAAAATATGTAAAAAAAAAAAATGTTTTATTTATTGTTAAATAATAATTTAAGGAAGCATACACATAGCAGGATTGGAAACTAGTTACTAATAAATACAGCCAGGTTTGATTTCGAAATATGGAACTAAAGTAATAAATTGTATAATAATACTCGTTAGAAACAGTTGTAAATATGGTAAAGAGGTAAATGTGGCAAAGGTGAGGCATAGTAACAAGTAAAAGGAAATATTAAGAAAATTAATAAAAATAAAAAATAAATAAAGGGGGAAGTACCTACATGATTGAAACAAGGATGACAACTGACAAATTAGGACAGTCAGTCAGATAAATGTTTTCATATAGTCATGGAGCCCAGCAAACTGGAGCGAAACCTTGGTTAAAAAATAGTTTTATCTACTATTCTGGTCCAAATTTATTGTCCGCCACCCGGACTATCTTCCTACAATATACTTCATACGGTCAACTATCTTCTAATAATTTAATTTTGTTGTAATGTGTAATAGTAATCTTTTTAAAATTGTTAAGTACATATGAATATTTTATTGTACACCTAAAGCTACAAAATATATAAATAAAAAAAAAAAATAAATGAGACTGAAAGAGGTAATAAACCGAACTAATAGAAAAACCAATCTATTGACAATAAAATAAAAACTTTTTACTGTAAATGATACATGTCCCCCATTAATACCTTATTAATACGCATTAATACCTTAGAGAACTCCATCATGATTTTCGTGATTCAGTTCAGTCACATCAGTCTGGCTTTTGTAGACTGTCATTCCGGCTGACCAAGTAGAACTTTACTAAACATTCATTCATTACATTACAGAATTAAATATTACAGAGAAATATATAATATTAAATAAAATAAATAAATATAAGATAAAATAGATAATACGAATGATGAAATAATGCATATACACCACAAATGAACAAAAGTATGCAAATAAATTAAATAATAATAAAATAACTACGCTTAAGGTGAAGTCAATTAAAATTAAACTAGTAAAAACAATGATATTGTACCCATTCACACCTATAAACAGTATTTTAGTCTGACAAATTTGGCGTTCTTCTCGACATTTCATTTTTTAATGTCAATGTTACAATATACCGAAAATTTACTAATATTACGATTCTAATACTGTTGTTAGAATACCGTACATTAATCATAAGTAACAAACATAAGAGTAATTCTCCCTCTTTAACCCACCCACATACCTTACGATATCGGGGCCATCCATTTTTTAAATACATCTCTATTCGTTACTGACTTCTTGACTTCACCTAGAGTGATTCCTCTGTTTCTTGCAAAATCCGATATTAGGTCCTCCCACTTACTCCTCAGTCTTCCACGTGGTCGTTTTCCCTCAGTCTTTGCTTTCCAAATACTTTTTGGGAGTCTATTGATCGGCATTCTTGGCTCATGGTCGAACCACATCAATTCCTTATTATGTATATTTTTTATAAGCGGTGCCGGCCCTATTTTCTCCTATATTCCTATATTTCTCATTCGGTCGAATCTAGTTTTCCCAAGAGGTTTCTTCAAAAATTAAATTTCTTTGTCTTGTATATTGCTTTCGGATTTTTGATACTAGGTCAACTTTCAGCTGTTGGTATAAATACTTGTTTATGTACCGTCATCTTTGTTTTCAACTCCGTTACCCTTTTGCCAATTATTACGTCATGGGTACATATTCGTCGCGGTTTATCTCGGAATCCAACCTCTCTTCATCAGTAATTTTGACTTCAAGATATTGGCATACATTAACCTGTTCCAATCTGCAAATCACATTACCTTAAGTACATAGTTTCTATAATTTGATAGAACTGAAGGAGGTGTAATAATGTTAGAATTCTGGTTATTTCATTGCTTTTACAATTTCCTTAACCATATTAAATACAAAATTGTCCTTTATATATATTTCATACCAAATGTCTTTTTCAATATATTCAATTTTTATATTATAAGAGTAATAACAGTTGAATCTAATCTATACACCTATAAACAATATTTATGTGCGTGCATATAATTTATTATAATATAAATTATATTGTAGGAAGATAGTCTGGGTAGCGATAAATAAAGATACAAAACATTAGAAAAACATTTAATGTTAACCAACGTTTCATCCAACTTTGCAGGGCTTCGTCAAACTGAAAGTCAATGATAGTTTTTCTACCTTCATTCACCACAACCCAGAGTATAATACAATGTACTTCATACGGTCAACTATCTTCTTCCAATATAAATTATAAATGTATAATACAATTATAAATGTATGTGATAATACAATGCAATAATAAATATCATATACATATATTATTTAACACTATATGTATAAAATGAATTTTTTGGCATACTGACATAATCAAGCGTGCATATGTTAGTGTGTGGATTGAACTTATAGCTAACACATGAAATATGTTTCAGCGTCTCTTACCTGCCATCATGATATCCAAGCTACACCTCGTGACCAAAGAGCTAGCCATGAACGGGGGTTATAAGGCAGCTGAAAGGTCAAGAATGCAGAGAGATATAAATATAATGCCCACAGAGGTAATGACGCCCATATCATTAAGCCAAAGATCGGGGCAGTAATATTTCGTTATGCGGACATTAGGGCACTTAGTCCGTTTCCTCCAGTATTCTGATATAACAGGTGCATTATAAATTCATATCTTCCAACAGCTGGCCCCAACAGAATTACACCATTTGCGGGAAATGTTAGCTACGACAATATCTTCGCTCGGCTTCCTACACATCGGGGTGTCGTAAACAATACGTCCAAGGAGCACTTGTACAACAGGTGATTTCCGCCATGATCGGTTGCTAGAAAGAATATCGATCATATGATGTCTAATCCCTGAGGGATGGCGGACAGATAGTGTTAGAGATAGTAATGTCTTAAAATATGCTTTCTACCAGATAATTATAATTCATAGTAAATAAGAATTGCAATGGCGATTAAAATAACATAATCATATTTTTATTATATTATATTAATTATATTATATATTAGTTATATTAATTATATTTTTTCAATATCATAATCAAATTTTTGAGGATTTTTTAACACCAAATTGTATCTTCCAAACCTCACCAGCGCTGGGTAAGGAAGCTTTGTATTCATGCGGAAATTAAAAAAAAAAATTAAAAATACCTTCAAATTCCTCTCGTATCCAATCCAAAATTCTTCGTCAAGTCTTCAATGCTCTTTAATTTTCCACAAATACGATCATCCATAAAGACCTTAGTGTTTAGTGATGTAACCGATCTAGTCTGAACCAGATATCACCCTTTCATTCTAAACTCCCTAACCACCAAATCCACAAGTTTCTAATTTTGCTTCATCTTCCGAGCCTGACAATCATCCAAGGCGTCTGAAAAGAAGATGGCTTCTAGACCTTCTAATGAAGAAATATTATTAGAGTGCAACCAATAAGTAGTTTTTCTACAGGTCTGCACCATACCATTGTAATCTTATATCACATTTACTAGATGTTTATTACATAAGTGCAGTAGTAAATTTCAATAAATGAATTCAAAATATTTAAGACATCAGAATTAACAATTTTCACTCATATGGGTTTAACATCAACGGACAAATTTGGTCCCACGTCTGTCGATTTATAGTTAAATTTGTGTTCAAGCATAATCAATCGAATCATTGATCAGATTTTTATGATATTTTCATAGACTGTGCTGTATACTAACGAATTTTTTACTACTTTAATGAATATTCAATTATAATTAATTGATTACTAATTAAAATTGATGACTAAATACCATTTTTGAGTGGCTGTTTAAAAAAAATTATTTTTCATTAGTAGCTTCATATCTTTAAAACTATTTATAACACAAAAAAAACGAACATTATTTAAAGTAGAATAAATTTACCAAATTACGAGTCCTAATATCTATTATTTCCGAGATAGTTTTTCAAAAAGCACCAATCATTTCTAAATAACGAAAAATTAATATTTTGAGAATTTATTTTAACATATATCATGGAAATTACTACTCATACAACATACAACGACATACAGATGTCTATAATCTTTCTAGTAGCAGGAGTAGTACTTTAAATGATTTTAAACTTTAAATGTTTTATTAAGTTTTCTAAAATTGTAATTTTTTAATATATGAAGCTCCGAATGTAAAATTAACTTTTTATAACATGAAATAATCGAGAACTATCTGTGTTACAATTTTTATCTAAGATTCTTTTTTTCCTTTGCAGATAAATTCTTCGGATTAAAAAAAAGTACCAAATAAAAAACTTAACATGGACTATGCCGTGTACTTAATAATACACGGTAAAATGTAAAAACGAAATATTTAAAATAAAATGTGTTAAACTTTACATAAAAGTTTCTAGGGGGAGGGGGGATTTGATTAATGTAATATTTTAATATTTTCAAAATCTATTTCGTGACGCAGGTTTTTGACATTTTTTTACAGAGCAGTTGATTTGGAATTCGGTCTTAATATGCTGTAGTAGATTAGTTAATTAGAATAATAAGTTAAAATTAAAACAGCCTACATACAACAAAGTATAAATGATGATAATTTTTTTAAAACATTTGAATAAAATCTGTTTTTAAGGAATATAGAAATGTGTTGTCCGGTAATACCTATAATCCGGTAATAATAAGCAAAGTTAAAGTACGTTGAATTATCCAATGGAACAATGTGACGAACAACATACGAAAATTAGTGATGTTCCTTAGATTCGTATTTTAGATTACGAGCGTAATTATTTAATTCAATTATAAAACATATACATAGGAGATGTAGAAAAAATTATGTAAACGAGGGTTCAAAATCCTTGAAATTGAGAAATTGATTTTTTTTAGGCTTACTGTGGTAATTGTGGGAAAACTTTGATAACATAGCTGTAAATTTAAAAAAAAAAATTTTTTGATTTTTTTTATGACTGACTTGCACCATTGTAGAAACTAAAAGATAGAACCTTTAAGGTTGATAAAATATTTACATACAACAAATCTGTTTGATGTTGTGACACAATCATAAGAACAACGATGAATGACTTTATAGCATTTAGGCACGGAACAGTCCAAGCTCTTTATTGAAATATTAAGGGAAAAGGCAAAATTTTACCTTAACCTTTCTAGGAATGAATTGAGGACGAAAACAGGACACCTCACGGGCCACTGCCCCTTAAAATATCATCTTAAGAAGATGAAGCTTGTGGATGTTTGCATCTGTCTTCTATGTATGGAAGGCGAAGAAAAGCCACAGCATATTCTGTGTGAATGTGAAGCCCTTGCCTTTCGAACACTGTAGTATTTGGGACAGGATAGAGTGGAACCGGAAGACATTACTAGAATAAACCCAAAAGAATTAATGAGCTTCTTATGAAGGGATATCTAGTGGAAAAGAGGGATAACTCAGAAAAGATCCAACTGGGTCGAGGTGAGGAAGGGATTTTCGACCCTTAGCATAATAATAATATTAGTAATATTAGCATTCTGTAAGGTGAAGAGGATATCTCAGAATGCAACAAAATACTTTCATAAGAACAAAACAAAAAAAAACGAGAATTCCTTTCAGATGTCATAGTTCCATACAAATTTTACCAACCAACTTTTAACGGTAAATATTCCATGCTGTTCGTTATAATAAGTTCACGGAAAATTCAGGAGAAATCAACAAATTGTCCGAATGCGTGGTAAATATTGCAAAAATGTTCGGATGAAATTCACTGGACGACACGCAACTTATATCAGAGATAGCAGTTAGGTGCCTCAGGCATAGGCTGCTGGCGAAGTACAATCTCATCAATTTTCTCGTAGCGGTCTATATTTCGTTGTTTGGGGTGCCGAGGAAGGTTTTATTCAAGTCTTCATGTATCCAAGTTTAGGAATGTCAAATTCAAATTTTTTAATAGTATCGACTAAGTTAATACTGTGAAACCGCTTTACCTTGGACAATCAAGAGATGTCCGCTGTTAAGGGGCAATTACTTGATAATTACATTCGCGTGTATCAAAACAAGTTCATTGCTTTGGATTAAAAAGTTTTTTTTTTTTTTTATGATTTTATATTCTTTTTACTCATAATATTTAAAAATAATGATATGAAAAATATTTAAGAAATAGAAAAACTAAACTGGATAAATATGCTACGTCGGATACTGAAGGATCCTAACAACCCTGAGACTCTTTAGACAGTGGTGCAGTGTGTGAGTGTCAGCCCCTTTGGACAGGAGAAAAATCTTGCCAGCTTCTTTTTCAATTTAAGGAGACTAAAATAAAAAAAGTAGAGTGTGAAACCCTCCACTCCCGCCCTCCGTGGTAGCCTTATTTATCTGGCTTTTCAAACAGACAAATAAGGCTAGGTTGGTCGGTGTACGACAAGTAACAATGCCACAAGAGATTATACCAAAAAAAAGGCAATTATTCCCAACTTGTCCCGCCCCACCAAGAACCCCAGCGAGCGACGGTCCTGTGTCACTTTTGAAATATTTGCTAAAAACGGGAAGAGGAGACTTTAAGATAGTTAAATCGAGCAATATTTACAAAGCGCATGAAATTGGAAAACGGCATGACATGAAACATGTTATTTTTGTAACAATAACATGATGTGTTAAATAAAAAAAGTTTTAATATGCTAAATGTTATAACTATCATGTTATGAGCAGCACTTATAGCAGCAAAGTCCATGCTATTTGTTAAATGCAGAGGAGCTCCTAGCGGAGTTTTTGGGCAACTTGGTTTGTGATCTTCTAATCTTTACGAAATAATAAAATCTTCAATTTATTCGACATATCATCTTTCCTCAACCTCACTTATTCCTTGTTCCTCTCTCAGTTTTTTTTTTCGTTACATTATTATTATTTTTATCGATTAATTTATTATAGTTTTAAAAACGACCAAAAAAATAAGAAAAAAAAATACGAACTAGGAGCAACTAATCTATCAAAACGATAACAGACAAAATGGAGTGGAAGTCAGCTCGTCTATTGCGTACTTCATTTAACAGACTTTCAACCAACTTAAGTGTTAAATCGTTTAAATGTGGTAAAAAAAGGAAATATTTCTCATACATTTAACACAACTTTTTCTATTTAACACTCTTTAACATCTCACCTCTATATATCTATATAACCTTGATAGACACATATATATCCTTATTATATCTTAGATGCACTATTTTAATTTATTTTTTATTTTAATTCAAATTATTCAATAATTATAATATTCTAAATTTTAAGGGGGCGATATTATACACTCACATTATCAACTGTTAAAATTAGATCTAATTGTAATAATTGCCATGTCCATTTTTAGAGGTTTCTATTTTCTTTTTTATAAATCAATATTATTTGTCAAAAATTTAACTTATGGATAAAATAACAAATTATGTTCTCAGAAGTGGGCAACCATTGTTTTGCTTTGTTTGAAATCCAACCAGTCCTCACCTTCGTTTCTGAAAATATACATTTTTTTTCCATATTCATTTTTTAAGAACCTGGAATTTAATCATCGATTACTGTTGTACCAAGCCTATAAATACTTTATATTAATAACGTCCTTTATATAGGAGTTCCTTGAAAAGAGAGATTGCACTGTATTGCTTAGAGTGAAGGGTGAGAGCAGTTAGCTCCGCTTTCTTGTAGCTAACGGGGTGCAATATGGCCTCACTACTCCACTTCCAGGAGTAATCTTGTCCCCGGAGATTATCCAGTTTCAAAAAGGCTGGAGGAGAAAGGCTAAGTCGATATTAGCTATGGACATTATCGGCTGATTAAACCCTCCATCGAGGCTAGGAATTATTGCGCGCTGGGTAAACACTGAAGGAGCTCACGGCTGGCAAATTGCCCGGTCTGGGAGGTAGCGAGCGGCGATCACGAAGAGGGAATTACCTACAATCGACTCTGAGTGGATGGGAACCCTAAGGTAGTGGCTCCGGATCGTAATGGTCTATGTAATTAGTCGATTATCCCAACATCGAGTATGGCCTACAATCGATACTTGTTGTTGGCTCTATGGCTGAGTCTTATAGACCCTTGGCATCTGGAAGATATAATGTTCACAAAACGTAAATACTCTTCTTAATTTTAACCAAACTGATATCCCTTTTCTACAAAGTTTATCCGATTCATAAACATAAAATAAAATAAGTATAAAACAGGACATTCAAAAAATGTGAAGAAAACTAAAACTGCAGATTACTGTAGGCAATTGCGAAATTCGCTCATCTGCAAGAATACTTTTATATCAACTACTTTCAAAAATTTTACTCTAAAATACAAATTTTTAGCACCTGTTGTTCTTATGAAACTTATTCCAGAATGTTCAAAGTTTAATATTATTTATTTTTTTATTTCTCTCAGAACTCTGGTGTATAATATTTGCATTCCAAATACAAAATCAAGAGAATTAAGATTGTTTTTCTTATATAAATACAAATTAATTATTCTGCAAGAGAAAAGCTGAACTCCGTTTTGAGATAATATTAAATTTTCAATCATCTTCATCCCCAGGGAGAGGGGGAGGCATAAACCTACTCTCCTCTCCCCTTTAAATTAGAAGTTTAGCAAAAGAGGCCACGCCCTCGAAAGGAAGGCTTACGTTGAGGTTAGTAGGAATTTCTGCCTATACTCTGAACTGAAGAAGTATCTATGCAATTAACATACAAATATTGATACTCAAAAATAATATTACATCAAAAATTATAGTACACACAATACTAGACAATAGAAAAACAAAACTTTGCAACATATTTCAGGTTATGAACCAGAAAAATGCGGCACATCTTATTCAGGAGACAGGTGACTTGATTTTGATCTTTTGGGTTACTCATAAAAATAATAGGGTTCAATTTTGTTGGCATTGCCAGGATATTATACAAGTAATTTGGGCTAATATTATTCAATTCTGGCATGTATGGGATTCAGTTCTCTGCGTACTCGGAACAATTCTACAAGAAATTCACTATTAAACACCGTAACTGATTAACACTATACACTCTTGCTTTTTATTGAGAACACTGGACAATACTTGCACCTGAAGTAGGCTTCCGCCATGTGCAACCCCACCTGTGCAGCTCGCGAAGACAATAAAGACATTGCTCACCCCACCACGTGGGGCACCATCGCTGGGCGGGGTGAGCGATAAAAGGGATAATTTGATTGGTGGATCCCAACATCCAATCATAAATTCCGAAGCAATTAATGACACAGATAGGATCAAGACAAACAGTAATATTTCACGAGAGCTAGCAGTTAGAGCGTGTTATTAGACTGGTTGAGTAATGCTTCGAGGAGGGACAGTCTCGGCCGACGATTAGCTTCCTCTATCTTCGGCATGCATCTTCACAACCGGATCTCCTCCATGCCTACCTCTTTGGAAAACTTAACAATTACGGGAAATTCGATTAATGTGTGATGATTTCAGCCTATGGCCTCCATATTTTTTAAAGATTGTTGTTGGACTTTTAGATCTTTAAGAATTTCAGTGTAAAATAAGCAACCTATATTTGCATCATAAAGAATCAGGATACAAAAGTATTTTATTTGAAAACTTACACATTTTTACAATTGAATGCGTAAATGTGCTATTTTAGATTAGGTAAAGCTGGTGAGAATAGAACAAAAACTGATATTCTTAGTTTTTGTCAGATATTGGATTTTTTTTATTCATATAAACAGGAAAAAATGTCGTAAAGTAGGAAGAAGAAAAAACACCATTAAAAATACATAGATTCACACAAGTTATAAAATATTATTGAAAGCAGGGGCATTCATCATCTCATGTTCAACTCGTTAAAGTGTGTTAAATAGAAAAATATTTCCTTTGGATCCTTTGGATAAAAACAGTGATAAAGTAATGAGATGTCTCTAACTATAAGTAAGATGGGTTATATAATATCCAATCAGAGCATATAGAATAATTATAAGTAATAAATTATAATAAAGGCTCAGCCATACCACCAGTCGTAATCTACATATATGTGTCCAGTGACGCACCTCCAAACCCTAATCTACTTTATCAGTCTTAACGAAATTCTCCCATCTACGTTTCGGTCCACCTCTCGGACATTTACCATCGGTTTAGAGTTCATCTGTTGCTTTACTTGCAATAAATCAGTTGTTGGTTGGAGAGAGTTTTGTAACAACAATTGATTTTTAATGGTAAAACAATTAATACACACTTAGGGTTGGATTCAGGGACGGCACAGTGGAACACTAATAAAATTTAGTATCAACTAACGCCCAGTTAGGAAAGTGGAGGACATATGCGCACTCGCCGTTTTCTAACATAAGTTTACGTCACGGCTTCTATGTTCCCATCAAAAAGTATGTGTGTAATTTGTTTATCTAATACTGAAAAATAATAACCTAAAAATTCAATGAAGGAGTGTCTTCTCTTACCTTAACCTACACTTTGCTCTGAATAGGAATAATGGAATAACGTAAACATTTATTCTAGTTACTTTACAATTTGTGAGTCCAGCCCTTAACGTACAATAATTATTATAATAAAAAAAAAATAACAAGCTGCCAGAAGGAAGGACAATTAGTATTAGTATTCTAGATATTCATTTATGCCATGTGAAGCGTTCGATTGTAAAGCATGGTAAGTTCAAAAATGAAAATATTAACAATGTTAAATCGTTAGTAAATTACAATGTTTTTCTTCAAATAGTAGTCACTTAGAATTACTCAATATCAACATTATCCTCTTTAGAAAACAAATTTCCTGAAAATTCTTTTAACAATTTATGGAATCAGCTATAAAAGTCGATGATGCCAACAACTTCAATTCAATAAAAAATATCAGTTATCATGTTTCACTGCCAAACGCTACATACATACAGTCTAACTTAAAAAAAAAAAAATTATTTATTTTATTTATTTATTGATATTTACAACTGTATAAAAAAATACAACCAGTAAATTTGATCATAATGACATAATGATATGATGTAGAGAAACTACCCAGTAGTAGAACTCTAAAAACAGTTTACAATATAAGGTCACGAGGCCATCTTCTTTTCAGGCGCCTCGGAGGATTGCCAGGAATGGAAGAGGAAGCAAGGTTAGAAACGAGTGGGTTTGGGTGGTTAGGGAGTTTATAAAAAAATATTAAAAAAAAAAATAAAAAAAAAATAAATAAATAAATAATAAATTGCATATATGATAAATAAAAAAAAGTATTTTATTTATTTAAAACCAGGTCGTCCTGGTGTGCCTTAAATGGTTTCTGAAAGAGGTACAATTTTTTTTAACAATTGATGATTGGGGGGTATAGTATCATACAAAAGACACCCCTAACTATATGCAATGTTATAAATTAAAAAAATAAAATAAATATATTTAAATAATAATTCTTTCTAAAAGATAAAAAATTATTGAATCTACACAATAAAAACTGATAAAATTATAACTGAATAATAAATATATGAGACAAAAAAAAAAACAAATAAAATAAATAAATCTGAAACACGGTATTTAAATTCATACTTGGATTCTTTACTCAAGCTTTACCGTCCTTGTGTGAAAGGCAAAGCAGGGCCATCTAGGGAACCCAGCGCTTCTATCCAAGCCGTGTCACTGGTACTGAATGCTAGTGGAGAGGCCGTCCATTACCAGGAATCCAACAGTAAATTTTGGAAAAGTTGGATTTTTTTTTTGTACTAGATTTATTTTTCCACACAGCTGCTAGAGGTATAAGCTCCTAGAGAGATATCTATCTAGACCCATGGTTACGACTTATAGTTCTTTTATTGATAAATTAATATTACAGTGCTTATCCTAAATAAAAACAACCCCTAAGAGTAACTCTACCATCTCGGTAGTCATTCGCAATTACCTAGGATTCTTGCACACACCCTCTGAATGGCCAAGAGAAGATTGGTCGCCGAAGATTCACCGACAATGGCGGAGACGACTCTTTGAACGAAATATCTTGGAAGTGTAATGAGCTAATGGGAGGAAGGCACTTTCAGATCACGTCCGGGGATAATTCTGCCGGCTGCTTTGTTGTTTAACAAGCGCTGTCATTGGATGTTGACACCAGCCAATCACCGGCCTTCTACCATATGTCGAATATTGTTAGTGTCTCAAAGCCGCCGCCCCGCTCCTTCGCGCTATTTCTATCTTCTCTCCTCCATTCGTCCCCGCGGCTCCCATCTTCGAGGGTAATGTAGTTTTTGTCACGAGATTACAAAGAAAAAAGAAAAGACATAAATCGTTGAAGGGTCTAATGTTTATTCAAAGGAAAGAGTGAGATTGCGTAGTGAAAATACAGCATTTCAATGAGACCAGTCCTTAAGGCATTTTTCCATTGATAACTCGTCCTATCTTTCATAAGCCTGTCACAGTACCATCTTCGGGCTGCCCATTATTTTAAAACTCCTCGAGCCACTACTGTCACCCATTTCTTAACCATTACTCTCGGAGTCTCACTGGAAGTATTTATTAATTTTGAATTTATTTATTTAGAACATATTTATTTATTAATATAGTCTCATTAAGGGTAGTGCATTATTGTATTCTGTATGAAAAGAAGAAAAAACGCAATAATTCCAAAATAAGGATCTGAGAATTGTGATTGTTTCCTCCTGATTTTTAAGAAACAGCCAACCACGATGAAAAATGCAAGTGGAATCAATAAATAATGTCATAAAAAAGTTATTCACTCAATTTCTCTCCCAGCTACCGGCAGTTAAGGAGCAGTAACTCATAACGTGGACAATCCAACTACATCTCAAAGACTAAAGTCCAGCCTGATGTAAGATATCCTGATATACATTTATTATTAATATGCTTTTATTTTTATTGTAATTGCTTTTTTATTCAAAATTAATTTTCAGTATAAAACGATTATTTATTTTATTAATTATTTAAATATAATCTGTTTTGTTTGTTGTACGAAAGGATAATCATTATTCTGAGGAATTTGAGGTTTAGTCGGGTTTAAAGTATTATTAATATTACTCTAGCTCTAGAATATGTTATTAAACTTAATCACCTTTTTGGTGAAGCATGCCAAAATGGGTCTATCTTTAAGTGGTGGTGCTTGGGTATTATTGGGTCAGAACAAGGAAATTATAAAACTAAATTTATAAAATCTAATAAGGGACTAGGTCTCGAAATATATACAGACAAAAAAATATACATGGTTAGCTATAAAAACGAGAGAAATTTTAGTAAATAGAATACAATAGAACAGGTTGAGAGGTTTAATTATTTAAGTTCTACGGTAACTAGAAAAACTAAATTAATAACGATTTAAAATCGAGAATAAAGATCGGAGACGTTGTTTTTTATTATAATTGCTTAGCTTGCGCCATCTGTCCAAAAACGTAAAAGTTAAAATTTACAAAACTATTATCCTTTCCGCTTTTTTTTTTTTTTTTTTTTTCCAGATGTGAAAACTAACATCTTACACCAAGGGAAGAACAGCTCATTAAGATTTTTGAAAGTATAATATTTGGTAAAATATTTGGACCTAAAAAGGATGAGTCAACCGGATAATTTAGAAGGCTACACAAGGCGTAACTGAGGGAACTGTACTTTATAAATATAATTAAAGTTATAGCATTGCGGTGAATAAGATGGGGCTGTAAGTTTGTAGGGCTTAGTAACGAACGGATCCCTTAAATGTTAATAAAAATAGAAAAAGATGAATGAAGATGAACGTTCGAGGGGTTAACCGAAACGTAGATGGGAAGACTGAGTCATGACTGATTTAGTAGATTTGGGTTTGAATGAGCGTCACAGAGGTTTGTAGACAACGTTTGATGGTATCGACCTCTAACCTTCGGGTTCGCTAAGCCTTGATTATTATTTGTTTGTTATTCTTCAATAGTAAAACGATTATTATTCTTTCTTTATAATAAATCTTTATTATTTATAATTATGAAATTAGTTAAATCATTATACTAGTAGATAGTGAGGGGGTTCTTTTGCATGAGACAATACCTTCGCTCCCAACATAAACTATTAAACTAAGGAAGAAATATTGAAATCACTATGCAACCCTGGTCTGATCTGGTAATAAAAAAAAAAATATATATATATTATGTGCTCTCATTATGTAAATGTATTTTCAAAATTTACAGAAAAGAAAAAAATAATTAAAACCTTACAGTTTTAATTATAGGGAAGGTGTCAGCTTACACTGGAACAGGGAGGAGTGGGTGGTACAGTTGGGGCCGTATAAAAATTATTTTTCTCTACTTTTGTTTCAAAGGAAAATGAATATTAAGTGTGAGAACAGAAACCGGTCTTTTTCGAAGAATTTGGAAACAAAAAAATTCGTTGATGCCAATAATACAACAGTTTAAGAAAAGCTAACGACGATATTGGCTCACGATACCAGTCTCGGTTTTATCAGAATCGAATTCATTTCTCTATTTTTCCTGGGTTTTTTTTTTGAGTTAGTTGTCGAATTATTTATAATTTCGCATTTATCCGCATTATTTATTATAACTAAAAATCAGAACAGGTATGTATTGGATCTATATGACCCCATAGCTCTTAAAAAACTTTCCCCGAAAAGTAATTTGAGGGGAGGGAAGGATTATCAACTCATCGCCTCAAATGTGAATATAAATAATTTTTTACTGAATATATCAACAAATTGTTTTGTTAATTAGCTGAAACGAGTTTCTTATTTCATTCACTTGTAAAAAATAATTAATATTGTTTGTTATCATAATCATACATGATAATTTACGTTCAATCCCGAAGAACTAAGTGTACCAATAATTTTTTAACCTAATGTATAAGAAGGCGAAGAAAGATGGGAATAATATAATAAGATATAGCGAGGAGAGAGGAGAGAGATACCACGAGGCTGATTAGTATACGACACACATCTGGTCCCAACGGAGTTGTTCATTTTTTACTCGATTCAGCGTAGAACCATTAATTGATATATCACAGCTAACAATTTATGACGATGCCAGCCTCGGACCAACGAGTTGACTCCTCTATAAATCCTACATTATTTAAAAGGTTGTAAATATTGCCTCTGCTTTCAGGACAAAGTGTATTATTTATATTAATATATTATCCTCCCCATTATAATATGTTTATCTCTATTATATCTTATTATATAGCCACACCGGGGTCTCCGCTCTACCTGGCAATCCAGGCTTCGGATCTTCTGGTTCAATCTGAATAATCTTCTGGTCATCTCAGAAAGTGCTATTGGAGTAATAAAGAAATAATAATTACCATTTTAAATAAATCATGTCAGAACACATTAATTTCTTGGTTTTTATTTTTATTTTATTGAAGAAAATTAATTCCATCTGTCAAATTCTAAGTGTATTAAGTATTAATGTTCAAATATTCTTTCAAACAATACATACAGAAACAGAAGAACAAAGAAAAAAAAACAAATGTGACTGATAGCAATATTACTCATTAAATGAATAAAAAATATTAAAATAACAATAATAAAGAAATATATAAATAAAATAAAGTACCATCTTGATTGCAAAACTAGAAATAGTACGAATGTAACAACACTGGCACATCGTCCCATAACGAAAAATTACAGTTTTTATTTTTAAAATGCTATAGTATTATTAAATGAAAAAAAAAGATTGTTGAAAGAGGCTATCTTTACAACAAAATATATTAAAAATGCTGTAAATTACAAAACAGATTCAAAAGAACATCAATATAAATAATTAAAAAATTACAGTATTAGATTATTTTTTATTAATATATTTGTTTGAGAGTGGTTTAGTTTATTTAAAAACAAATTTGATCCTTTTTCTCAACTTTATTCTTTTTAAAACCTTCCAACGGTTCGACCACTTAGGTCATTTTCAAGGATACCTTTAATTTGTTGTCATTTTCTCTTTTAAAATTCTTAAAAATGCCGGCTAATTGCCTTTGTCCCATCTCTAAATAAATTAATCATTAAAATAATAGCATAATAATATAAAATTTTTTGTTTTTTTTTTAAATTAGATTCCTACTTACATAATTTCTTCTATATAATTCTTTCCTAAATTTAAACCTTGTACTAACCACTTTTCTTTCTATCATTTACATTTACAAACTCTAAACAGAACCTACCTTCAACAGGTTAGGACTCTGTTATCACCTTATCATACAACATAATTCTTCTTAAAACATTAATTAAATTTTCAATATAATTTAATTAATATTTATTACTAATTTTTCTGCTTAAAACACAAACATTTTTTAATATATTTAAATTCTATAACAAAGTAAAGGTATCCTTGAAAATGACCTAAGTGGTCGAAACGTTGGAAGGTTTTAAAAAGAATAAAGTTGAGAAAAAGGATCAAATTTGTTTTTAAATAAATTACAGTAATTATAACCTTTAATTAATAAAACATATAATTAAAAAATGAAAAAAATATTATAAAAAGAAATTAATAATAAATTTAAAAAAATTGGAAAGATTCTGAGCAATAACATAATTATAGTTGTGGAGAGGAGGCTTTAATGAGATACAAGTTAGGGGGTTAGAGTCCACCTAGTTTCAATTATTTCATTTTAATTATATTTTTTGTACAAATTTAATGTCGTTAGTCATTAATTGGTTTAAATACGTCCATCTCTTATGGGGGGTTCTGCTGGACGGGTTGGCCGGGAGGATTGCCTTGTAATATTTTTGTTGTTATGATTTCCCCTTGAGAGATTCCTTAAATTAGTAATTTCAGTTATTTGAAATTAACGCCTAGATTATTTGAACTCAGGGGACCTCAAAATATATATTTCTGTCAAAAACTCGAATTAGTAATTTTGCATGATCTCAATACCTTATCCTTACTATATATTCTATAAATTAAAATTGAATAAATTCAGTTAATTTATTCTTTATTCTCAATTAATTCCGACTCCAGGAAGGAATTGAGCTTTACTGGAGGGTGTTCGCTTTATATTTCAACAAATCCGTTATAAAATCAGCAAATCAGGAGTAATGAAGCAGAAGAAATATTTTAAGAGTAAAATTATTTAAAGTAAATATATCTAATTACTACTTTTATGAGCTAATATTTGTTTGGTTAAAATTAAAATCATTGGATCATATCGTCACGGGGCTAAGAGTTCATACAGGTCATTTCAGACTTAAAAGACATCTTAAGATTTCGGCAAATTTCGCGATGAAAGCTCTCACTTATGTTGACAGGACCGTGAAACTGCCCAACATTATATAGCAGATTATGAGCACGCGTACCGCTCATAATCTGCTAAATAATACTAAGATATAGGCTTCTAGGTTCTGACAGAATCCTTGAAAATGAGGCTTCCTCTGTAGATAGCGTGTCCTATTTCGTTAGAAAATAGAAAAGGTTCAACATAGAAAAATAGTAGTTCTTATAAGGATTATTCCATTTCTTTTTTTATTTATTTTTTTTTTTGGCAAAATCCAGACATGTTCCATCCATTATTACTAGTACCAGTATCGTCACGGGACAATACCGCACTGAATGAGACGGGAGTATTACGAGTGCAGCGTACTATATTGGGGTCTATTGTGAATGAAACAAAGATAAATGTTAACAGATGTCTTGAGTCCATCTTATTTACGTACCAATTACCTGGAAAAGTGGGGCCAAACGTTGGTTATTATTATTATTTTTGTTTGCTATTTTGTGTACCTTTCGTTGCTACAACTTTTTCTTCAAGCCAACTAATAATCTTTAAATTTTTTTTCCAGATACCAATCCTTCCATAATAAACTTCCCAACCACCCAAACCAACTCGTTTCAAACCTGGCTTCTCCTTCACTACCTAATAATCCTCCTAGGCGTCTGAAAAGAAGATGGCCTCGAGATCTTCTCCTTTAGAAATGTTTTTGGAGTTCTATCAATGGGTAGATTCTTCACATGTTTTCATCATGTCATAATATCACTTACAGCAAATTTACTTGATGTTTATATATGTATACAGTTGTAAATATCAATAAATAAATTATTAAAAAAATTGTTTCGCTCCATTTGGGGACCTCCTGCGGTCCTGTTTAGGTAAAATGAGCAGAAATTGGGGAAATAGTTTTGTTTTCAAGGCAGAAAAGTACCTAAAAAGTGGCGATGAATTTCAGTCTAGGTTTTGTCCAACAAATATTTTTGAAGATTTTGCAACCCTTCAAATAGGGTCAGAGGGTTGTAAATAGGTATGTGAATGAATTTAGCGTAAATGAAGTGACTCTTCGGAGTCTCAACTACCTGGTTTTTAATCATTGATGGAATGATTAAATCTCTTTTGATTCAATAAAGGGGGAGAGGGTTTAGACCTCAGTTCTATTTCCTAACAGAGTTCTACTACTCACATTTTTTTTTTCTATGGTTAGTCCCACGATCAGCAAAAAATAATGAAGAGTTGTTATATGTAAGCTAAGAGTTAGGTAGTTAACAGCCTGAGTGTGTAGCGGCGTCTTGAACTATAAATAGATAATGATAGAATAGGTCTAAGCTAATGATTACATTGTAGCGAAGACAGAACATAGCCCGGGACAGTATTGTCATTAATATTAGCGTTAGGACAGGACAGTAAAGGGAACATGATGGATTGTTTTGACAGGGGGCTCAACAGTAGTATCCCCTCTCTAAGTAACTCCTTATTCCCATTTGTCATATTTCCTTCTATCCCCATCCTTTGAATAATGTCTTCATCTTACTTAGCATCTTCTCAACCTAAGAAGTGTTCAATGAAGATATTTTCAACTATGCTTAGAACTATTAAACTTTGATTTACTGTATTTCATACGGTATATGTTTCCTTCCACAATAGAGAACCTAAAATGAACTAATTATAAAGCAGGAACACAAAGAACATCATAAAAAGTCGGGTCTTGTAGAAAGTATGGTTTCAGCTTTATATTTCACTATAATAACTTTTAAAAAATATAACATTATTTTACAAACAGTTACACTAACATGTATATTATTCCATCTGTTATCACATTATGAATAATGTGATATATAAAATTAATTCTATTTTTTGATTGTGTCGTGTACCAACTCTTCCCTCGTTTAAAACCCTCCTATTTGACCACCTTCTACTTCACCAATCTAATCCAATATCATGATAGATACAGATATATTATGATAGGTACAGATATTTTGTAACTACTTTTTTTGTTTAGTTATTTATGTATTTAGTTAGTTAGTTTTTCAATTTATTTATTTTTTCTTCTCTGTATTTAAAATTATTTATATACAATTTTAATATAACTTATAATTAAGTGTGGTTTCCCTGTTTTTGGCCGGTATATGTAATTGTAAAATTAAAATTACCTTTGTGATTGTTCTAAAGGGACATAGTCCCAGAATAATTACTATTTTTCATTAAGATATGCATACACATAGCTCACGTTCGCAAAACCTGAGAAGTTAATAAGGAGAGATTTCATTCGGAAATTTGGAATTTTCTTTTATGTATGTATATATATATAATAGATTATTTTTTTATCTAAAAAGAAGTTATGTTGTTCATTTTGGTATATATCCAAAGTTCTATATTACGCTCTTGATTGAAGGATTACGTGAAGGATAAAATAGAAAAATTTGATAAACAAAAAGTGATATATAAAATTAATTGCAAATAGTGTGACCAAATATATATAGGGGCACCTCTAAGATGACAGCACTGGAACATCATAATAAATAACCACAGTTCATAAATTTTGAATTAGTTTTTATGTGGAAATGTCGATTTTATGTCATAATTTATACAGGAACATTTTTCTTAGGAACGTACTGGCTCCCAACTCGTTTACAGTACGTACTATATCATGGATGAAGGGAAGGCATTTGAAGAAGAGAAGAAGAATAGGAATAACAGGTGGAGGAATAATTGTATAAGAGAAGGAGAAGGATACTTGTCCCGAGGGGATACAAACAGCCCGGGGCCAGAGACGCCTGTAGCCCCAGCCCCTGCTCCATCCACTTATTAGCTGGTTAATATATTGTTCCTCTCTACAGCCAGTTCTGGATGGACCCTTCCAATTCGTCTAGCTTCCTCCTTCCTCCAGTTCGTTTTGAAGGATGTCTTTAACGAGTTCCTATTACAATGTAGTTAGAGGTTTTTGGCATTTGTAATTGTTTGCGAAAAACGGTACCTTTATGCTCTAGGTCCCTGGATTTCCCCTATTAACGGAACTTACACCTTAAAACCCAAAAAAAGGGATAAAGAATAAAATAAAGTAAATTGAAATGCATACTGCTACCCAAAGATATTGGCACCTATCTTACTCAATTTACCACTAGAAAATGTTACTAGAAAAGTAGATGGTAAACTATTCGTACTTAAATATGTTCACGATTTGGCACAATTGCTTTGTGAGGAGTTAATTATTAAGAAATGCAACTACGTTGATAAAAGTGGTGAAAAAGTAGGTCTCGAAATAAATAGAGATGAGACAAAATATACGGTTAGCAACAGGAGGCCTAACAATTTTGATAATATGGATATAGGATAATATTTAAGACCTATAGTAACAAAAAAAAAAGAAAAAATGAAATTGATGAGAAAATACTGATGAGATTAAAGGGGGGAGTACTTGTAATTTTTTGTTTAGTTGTGTCCAGACGTGGGGGATAGAATGAGCTCAGGGAGCTTCAGGTCGATTGTGTACATATTGCATATAGTGTAAATATGATTAGAGATTATTTTATTTTTATTATTATTTTATTTTATTGATTTATTTTTTCATGCACATAGGTTTGATTATGTTCATTTTCTTTGTCCTTCTGTTTGTATATATTTTAAGAGAGATTTTATTTATTTTTATGTATTTTTTTTCTATCATTTATTTATTTATTTTTCATTGTTATTTTATTTAATTTGGTACGAATGTGATCATTCATCACTATTAGCTATTGCCCGCAACTGTGTGGCAGATTGTAATATCTCTCAATAAATAAAATGGTTTTATTAAAACAAAAAAGTTGTTTCCAGAAATAAGTTAGAATTGACCAAATAAACTACGAGTATTACCCTGCCCAAAGTTCTGCCAAACGTGACTTTTTTGAAGAGGGAGGAACAGAGCCTTAACGTTATTGAGTGTAAAATATTCCGTAAAATATGGGGACAGAGAAAGGTAGAGTTAATCGGTAAATTTAGAACGTACAGCGGTGAATTGCGTGAACTGCATTATAATTCAAGTTATAACTTTCCGTTGAATAACATGTGTGTAATAAACATTGAACAGATGGGTGAACGTAGGAGGGGTAGACCGAAACGTAGATGGAAGGATTGCGGTAAGACAGATTTAGTAGATTTGGGATTGGTAGAGAACGATTAGTAGTATCAGTATTGAACCTTCGGGTTCGCTAAGCCTTTAATATTTTTTTTGTAGTTAATTATTTTAAATGTGAGATAGTTCATTATTTCAAATAAACAGAATTAGAAGTACGTCAGAGGAACCCAATTTGGACTCGGCATTTAAGATCTTATATACAAGTTAATCCAATTCCAAAATTTAAATATTACATGTTAGATGAGGAAGGATGAGTTAATCGGAAAATTTAGAACGTTACACAATGCTGTTCACAATCGTGTGAACTCCACCCGGTAAATATAGTTCAAGTTTAAGTATTTCGTCGAATAAGAAGGGAGATTAAGGTTGTAGGGTTCAGTAAAGGACAGATTTCTTAAATGTTAATAAACACTGAATCGAGAGGTAAACGTCCGAGGGGTAGGCCGAAACGTAGATGAGAGTATTGTGTCGAGACTGGTCTTGTGCAGTATTTGTATCGGACTTTTGAACTTGCAAAGACATTATAATAATTATTGATATATTCTATGAAAACTATACTTAAATTCTTAGCTTATTTTTGAACAATTGCTCTATCATTTCTCGTTATTTCCTTTTCAACTATTCTTAATGAAAATCGATCTTCTCAAGTTTTCCAGTATAATAAGCATCCATGTTCTTTTCGTGCCCAATCTGAAATTTTCAAACGATGGAAATTAAGTAAACAGCTAAGCATTACTGAGATCTTTTGTAGATTAAAAATAAAATCCTTAATAGTTTGAAGGGATTACAAGTTTTATATATTGAAAACCTGTTCCTAAAAGTCAAGTTCCGAATGGGCTTAATAGAGTTGATAAATTGAAGGAGGATAAATTGAACAATTAAACTATAATGATAATGACAGCTCACTATCCGGGATGTTAGGAGATAACTTATCCTTGGCTGAGGAAACAGGAACTCGGGACGATAAAGGATGGTTATGGGCCCGTATCAAGGAGTTATATTAAATTTAATTAAATCCGTGCATCGACAATTCATTTTGAAACAAAATGGTGAATGGTAACGATGAATTCCGAGAATCACCATCAGGGTGCTCTTGCCTACCTTTGCCAGCCTGATTTTTTCATATCTAATTTTAAATCTTTTAAATATAATTAGATTGGAGAAGTTTGTCAGGGGGTGCGGTCAGCAAAGAACAACATAAATAAACAAAACCATATTTATTTATTTTATGCCGACGTTTCGACCTGAGTTTCAGGTCTTCATCAGGGCTATAGAACAAAAGAGATAACAACAACATTTAGAGTAACATACAATTGAAAGGAATAGTATACAAACAAATTTAGAATTATACAAAATATTGAATTAAATCATAAATGATAAAAAATTGATAACTGATAATTGAATAGTACAAAATTACCAATTTTTTATCATTTATGATTTAATTCAATATTTTGAATAATTCTAAATTTGTTTGTATACTATTCCTTTTCAATTGCATGTTACTCTAAATGTTGTTGTTGTTATCTCTTTTGTTCTATAGCCCTGATGAAGACCTGAAACTCAGGTCGAAACGTCGGCATAAAATAAATAAATATGGTTTTGTTTATTTATGTTGTTCTTTGCTGACCGCACCCCCTGACAAACTCTCCAATCATTAATCTACGGTAAATTATCTACACCTCATTATAAATATAATTAGCATTATTAATGTTTTTCTGAACAAAGGCACTTATTTTAAACAAGGCGAATTCTTTTAAATATTTTCATAGAATATTTAAATCCATTCTCTCTAGCTTAAGATATAGAGCAGTGCTTTAATTAAATAATTTTATTGTTTAAATAAAATCAATAGTATCAATTTAGGTCTTAAACAATTTCTATAAATATTTTAAATACCCAACGTTTTTGCCAAACTGGCCATCCCCAAGGGCTACCTCAACTATAAATTGAAGGGGTAAGTGGTTAAAGGAGCTATATAACATTTTTTGAATTCTTGAATCTTCAGTGTGAATGAAGGTGGTAGGTGCCTAAATAGCTAGTGTGAGGTACTCTAACCTCAAAAGCCAATTAATAAATGATATACTTAAATGTAGAAGAGGGTATGTAAACTTCTAAACATAACAAGTAGATGTTTAAATGACATACAATGAAACTTGTGTACAATGAACGATGTTGTTTACAATGAAAATTGTTTCACTTTTTCATTTGTCACTCACTTATCAACAATCAATAATAGTGTAACATAAATTGTAATTTAAAATATAATGATAAAGTGAACAAAATATTTTAAATTGACTAAAATTATTAGACCTGGACAAAATAGCCTGCAAAAAATGTTTCATCTTGAGGATGACCAGGTTGGGTGAAATATTAGGCATATAAAATATTAATAAAGATTTTTTGAGACTTAAATGGATAAAATTTATTTTATTTAAACAATAAAACCAGTCTCAATGAAGTGATAAAATTATATATAAATAATTGTATTTGTTCATTTTTCGTCACTCTTCTCCAACACATTTTAGATATTCATTTTTCTAAATACTCTAATCTTTAGCATTATGTATTCAACCAGAGAAAATATTTCAAATCAAATCCATTCATAGTTTATTTTTAACTATTTTATATTATTAATAAAAATGTGAAATGGAAATAATTATTTCGAATAATAATAATAATAATGTAAACCACTAGAACCCAATTGTTTTGGACAATTTTGTTTGGGGGCAATTGTTTGTTTTGTTAAACCCACGAATGTTGTTGTTAACTTTACTTTTTTCTCTTATCATGAATTATTGTATTAATTATTAACTATTTATATTTATATTAATTATTTATAAGAATTATTAACCGTGTAAGGCCGACCGGGTCGATCTGGTATTAGATAAAAAAAAAATCAAAAGTGTTAGAGCCCTTTTCATGACAATAAAAATCGATGATATTGGCACGGATCCCTCCTCTTATACTTCCCCTGAAGGAAAAGAAAATTTCAAATTTTGGAATAATTTAATAACATATATTTTTGTTATCTTGTTCGAGACTGATAGTTTTATTATTAACAAAAAAATATCAAATAAATCTCAATATTTTTTATTTAAATATATAACATGTCCTATTTTTCGGCCGATCCAGCCATCATCAAGGACAATTTTAGTATCACAACCTCACATTGATTCATTAAAATTTAAAAACTATTATGCCCAAGTCGATTTAACATAGTCGAAATAAACCTGTATTTGCCACTATAACATTTAATAATAATTTCCGAATCAAATAATTATCTATTATCAAATAGTAGTGATATGAAAACTTAAGGATATTAACATATAAAAATTGAAAAATAAAAATTATTTTTAAATAGTGACAAATACCTTTTATAAGATCGGACGAAACGTTAGGTAAGTAAAATTTTTTAATAAAGAAGGTTGAGAATTTTTTTTTTTATTTATTTTTTTTTAAGAATTTTTTTTTTAATAATTTAATAATGTTTCTTTCATACTTTTTAATATAAGTGCATTTTTTAAAAATATTTTTTCTTATTGAAAAATTGAAACCTAAAATATTCTGGTTCTGACCCCACATGATACCAAACAATTTTCTTAATTATATTAGCAGTTTTTTCTTGACAGGCATCTTTGACCAAATTTTGTATTTTATATATGAGTGTTATAATAATATACTCACCTTAACTTAAATATGTAGATCTAGTTCTGTAAAAATTTTTGTTTTTGAGAAACTTAATTATGTTCTAAGCGTTTATGAGTCTAGCCTCTTTATTAAGTCTCCACATACGGGTGATGGAGCTGAGAGAGAATCGCTGGGATCCGGGATTTCTGCCTTCCCATCCACATCTAAGAGGCAGTGCTTGGTTCGGGGTTCTCTGGGTACAATTTAAATATTATATTTTACTGTCTTCATTTTATTTCTTTACTTTACTTGTCTCTAAGTTTATTTAAGAAGTGTATTTATTATTTTATCATTGTTATAATCCATTTATTTTATTTTTATTATCATCATTTATTTATTTTTATATCTTCATCTAATATATATGGTTTGATTGAATATTTACAGCCTTAATTAATACTTATTTACCTTGAGTGGGGCAGATTTTATAATATCAATAAAATATTTTTTTAACTAAAATTTTAAAGAACCATATTCTCAAAATATCATATAAACCTTTCTAGTCATCTTAATCCCTATACACTTCCACCTTGAAGTGAATAGTAAAATCGCCAGTGGCCAGGAGGCCTATTGTAAAATAAACATGACAATTGAGGTTCTGGCAATGGTCAGATGCTCCGCTCATGTAGAGTGTTAGCGGCTTTACCGCACTTACTCAGGCTTCACTGATTTACTACCAATGACGCGGTGAGAGGACAGCACTGGGATCTCGCCGAACCCTGCTGTACCCGTCATGCGTTGTGTGATAAACCTATTCTATGAGTAAGCTCGGGGATTCTCAGGTCGAGAGTGTAACTATTGTACATAAAAGTGTAAATGTAGTTAGTGGTTTTATTTTATTGTTATATTACCTAAAATTTTTTCTTACTTTATTTTCTCCTTTTTACTTCATGTACATAGTTTAATTATGTTCAGTTTATTTATGTTTCGGATAATATATATCGAGATTTTATAACGATTTATTACGATTTTGTTAAAGGCACATTGGGTTGAAACCAAAACATGAAAGGGAAAAAGAAGGGAAGGAAAAGAAAAAAAGAGAGAAAGGGGAAAAGGATGGAGAACAAAAGAGATGAAACAAAAAAGAAGGAAGGAAAAAATTGTTCTAATGTTGTATACTACTAATGTTTGTAATTATTATTGTATAGTTGTATAGGCCTATTTATTGTTAGATTAAAAATATCGTCTGAAATAGACTAAAATAAGTATGCTGTGTGACTAGCAACCCAATGAAGTTGGGTGGCACTTTGTATTTTAATATAGTTCTAAAAAAATTTTTTTTTTATTTATTATTATTTTTCTAATTTAGTTATAAATGTGATCATTTATGACCATTACCTAATACCCAAGGTTATGGTTGATTGTTGTACTTTCAATAAATAAATATTACATTGAAAAAATACAACTTTGAAAGTTTTCGCTCACTCAGACTGTTATTTGGACTCAGGAGTTGTTAAAACGTGTATTTCTGTTGAAAATTCGGGTTCGATATTTTCTCGATTGCGATATAATTCTTATGGGTACAAATTAATGCCTGATACACAAAAAACTTATCAAATTCTTAATTCTAAACATTCCCTGGAATAGAACGGTTTTAATTTCGTTCTTTTTTTTATCACTTAGGTTTTACCGAATAAATCATTAGCAGAATAAATTTTGGTATAGTCTGAACTAAAACAAAACAATGAGCTCATAGGAGCTATCATTTAGACTATTAATTTAGATTTGATTTGATTTGAAATTTTTGATTAATGATAGATTTGATCAATTATAATCTGAATTTGGACTATTAATTCAGCACGATGTAGGTTATATTGCTATTGGGTGCGAGTATGTCACATAATCATGGATCAGTTAGCTTATCGAACGACATCGGCTGATGTTGGAAGGATACCAAATGTCATCCTCTTGATCCAGTTCGGGGGGCGGCGCTTGGCAAACAAGGCTGATTACATCATGAATAATACATGATACATTATCTATTCATGTATGCGTCTGATAAATGTATCGGTTAACTATAGCTAATATGTAGGTAGATATCTCCGATGGGCGTATAGATAGCAGCAGTGGGCCGGGCACTATCGGTCCGCATTGGGCTTTTGATCTCTTCTAATCGTCCTCTTGGGCGAGTTCTTCCGGAGGTCCTTACAAATAGAACTAAAACAGAACTTCTTATTACAATATTAATTATTATTAAAACAAGAATATAAATAGATGGATAGATAAATGTATTTATTGACATACGATACAACGTACCCACGGAGTCTGGCCCAATGGTTATCAGAAGATTAAAATGCAAAATCAAAGGTTACCAAAAATAAAGTTATTTTTTCAAGAACAAAAAGATATAATATTTTTTATTATTATAAAATTATTTAGTGATTTTATTTTTTTCTCCTTTCTTAAATTTTTCTTTATTTAAAAAAATATTTACATTACAACGATGTTTCGAAGTCGTCCTCCTTTTTCAGGGTACTTCCTATTGTAACAGAATAATATTCTGTCTCTTCCTGACAACTGAAATGTGTCTGAAATGCATAATTTTGGGCATAGAGATATGGATAAATAGACGTCAATTTTTTTTTTTAATTGGTGAAGTAAGAAAACTGGGGAGAACTCCGAAACGTCGGTACAACGTAAATATTTTTTAAACTAAAGAAGAAAAAAGAAAATCACTAATTAATAATGTAGTTCATATTTTTTGTTTATACCATGAATAGGTTACGCTGATGTAAACCACAGGGAAAAATAAAAATGTGGGACAGATTTGATTTAATTGATAACAAAATTAAAAACTAAAGCTTAAATCTAAAACATTTAATTCTTCATTCATATTAATTATTACATCAATGTTAATATTAAAGTTTTCATAAAAAAATATATATATATTCCAGACAAGAATATAGTACATCAGGAGATTCTTTTATTTTCGCAAGCTTCTGATTATATTATAGATTTTTGCCCTAATATTTTTGATGTAGTTTTGGGAATAAAAGCATAGTATTGGTATGTTTCGTAGATTTACAATGCATTGTCTTAAACATTCTAATCCTACTTAGTCTTAATGTGTTTCAACAATCATTTCAAGGTTATCAACAACCAAAACCAAAGTTGGTAATGTTTTATACTGCCCCCTCAAAACATTTTATGGAATTTCGATTTAATTTTCATGGTCTCTTTATACACTAGTACGAGCTAATGGAATCTTTTATATTATATTTTTTAGCCCATTATGAGGACCTAAGAGCTCTGTAATTCAAAATCAAGTGGACATACCTCATATGATTTCACAATTATTCGAGACTATATCAATATAACACCTTTTCCAGATTAGAAGAAAATTTGCGATAGTAAGATTCCAAAGTATATCTAGTTGACATGGAATGATCAACTATGAGTTTGTTCCTTCCTCGCTACCAAAGGTTGGGGACCTTTTTATTGATGTAGGAAATGAAAGGAAAATTATCTCAGTATCAAAACTTTACACTTGCTTTTATGTTTTAATAAAAAAACTAAAAAACTGAAGAACGAACTTTGTTCTCTGCCTGTAGTCAATTTTATTTCCATCATAGTCAATGGAACTGTCAAAAAAAAAAAATCAGTTATTTAACCCTAGTTTTGTATTACTTTAATGAAAATTACTTTTAAAATGAAAATAATTTATTTTAGCAAATATCATTAAAAAAAAAAAAAAATACTGCTATGAAAATAGACATCTTAACTATTTTATAGCACATTAAATTACCTTTAATTTGAATGCTAATGGATATCTGTACGCCATATGGTTTTTGAGATATTGATTTCTCATAATAAATTCACTAACTAGTAATTTTTCAGTATATATTTAATGAAATGTAGATTTTTAAAAAACTGTTTTCAGGAATTATTGAACAATAATAGCTCTGTTAAGGCTCATATTTTAGTAAATTTTCTCTTCTTTAAAGGATGTTCTATTAGTTTTTTTTATTGTTGTAACAACTACCAAGTTTTAACAATATGGAGCTCCAAATGAAATTTTTTTTTTTTAAATTTTGCAAAAACTGGCACTTTTATGCTATCTAACTTGGCATACTCATCAATTTTGACAAGTAATTACACACAGCTTTTTTAAAGTAACCAAAAAGTGGAGTGAAATAACTGATTTTTTTCTCCTCTTGGGCTCTTTCACTACATGAGGGAATGAATTAGAAACTGATTTCCAGTCTGAGACTACACAACCTTAAGATTTGTTTATCCCCTTTCTGTTTATTGTCCCAATGGTTGGTTTACCAATTGTATTGGGTTTAGGAAGTGCCTTACGTGATCGATCTTACAGAACCTACATCGCCTAAGACAATAGCATGGACTACATAATGTCCTATAATACAGACATACACAGACACTATTGAATGCGTGGGCTGCCTTGACGGCTCTATCTGTCCACTTTATAAATATTTACTTTGGACCGCCCACTGTACGTGACGCATCTCCTCTTTGTCAATAGATCTCATTGGTCAGGTTAGAATCCTAGCTCTGCTCTCATTGGTTGTCTCCTAGGCCTTATGCCAAAAGGAAGATTGGGTAAAGAATACAAGATACGTCACAATATACAAGTCTACTTTTTGAGAATGTAAACGATATATTATTAGAGTTGTTTTAATTAAGGTGTAGGAAACATAGTGGTCGGTGAAACTATTTTCGAAGAATTAGTTAAAAAAAGTGGTTGATTTTTGAACTTTTCGGCCTCTAAAAATACTGATCTATTTCCTTTAAATTAAAATACGACAATAGCCAAGATGTGTCAAATTTTTTTTTTATGAATATAAATTGAATAGATACTTAACACAATTATGCTTAGAATAAAATTGAAACTGCAAACCAATAATAATACAAGATATAAATAAAAAACATTTCCTGTAAATATTTAACCATTTTAATGCTGAACTTAATACTTTGTAGAACTTCAAAAATGTAAATAAAAATTATTTGAGTTTTATTTCAAGAATAATATATTTTCACTCTTCTTATCTTTTTTTTTTTTTAATTTATTAAATTATCACATTGTGTGGAGGATCCGACATTTCCTGGTTTTCACCGATAAAATTCTTAAATTAACATTAATATCTGTTAATTTTCTTTATCACCTTTGATTTCTTATGGAGTTCCATTGAACCGAAACTAAGTAATTAATTTCAGTTTTGTAAAAATTTTCATTTTATATACACCTAGACCATTGTGCAAAACCTTGATATTGAGACTCAGGGCATATCCGTCGACAACTCGAATTTAGGATTTTTCACGATTGCAATGTTTCCTGTTTCCACATATTCCTTAAGTAGGTAATGAAAGTAATAAAAGGCTAAATTTGGAATTGTTATAAACATAAAAACCATAAAAAACATTTAAACTTTGGTTTGTGAAAAAAAAGAAAAGCCAGCTCAGTAATTAATTAGTATCAACAAACACTCGCAACACGATTTCGAACCCGGCTATGGTATATAATTATTTATACATAATTTTTTTATGTGTGTTATTTTATCAGTTTTAGTTTATTATATTTTTGATATAAATTCATATTCTTATTTTTACAAATAGCGATAGTATTTTCTTTTATTTATATATTTCTTTATTAAGATTAATTTGACTTTTTTTTTTAATTCAGTGAGCAAATCGCTATCTTTTACGTTCGTTTTGTATGTTTTTATTTCTTTTTCTTTTGTTCTTCTGTATATATTGTATGAATAAATATTTGAACACTAATTCTTATTATTATACGGGCGACAGACCATGGAGGCCTAAGTCCTCGTTTCTTGACGTAATTTTTTGGAGGGTGGGTTTGTGAGTCCCACGCCTATTTTTTATGATTGCCACCCATTGGCTAACGGACCTCTCAAATGCCCGGGTGGGACCGGGATTTGATCTCAACCTCTGGGTTGGTAGAATACCGCTGCCTCCCCCCCCCCCCCCTATACACTAATACTTACTGACTTTAATTTGTGTCAGATTGTATCAATTGTCTTCAATATATGTTATATTAAAAAATATATATTATTCATTTTATCATTTTTACAGTGAGTTAATCCTATGGCTCCTGGAGGCTTCCTTGGGCCCATCAAGTCTCTATAGAGTTGTAAAAAAATCTGGTGGTCGAGCGAGATCTTGAAAAACCCATCTGCTTGTATAATCGTTGTTCAAAAAACATTACTTCTTGACGAAATATTGAAAGTATGTTGTAGCGTTACAGATTAATATTTTTGTGACAAATATTGAATAGAAATGGTATAATTAATCCCTAGTGTCTGTCATATGACTAATCCCATGATTGTAATACAGTGAAGCCTAAGAAAAGGTAAAGTTTAGAAAAACTACAAACCTGAGGTTCATCATCATCACTTTTTTTTTTTTAATGGGAATGGTATATATATCCTAGAGAATTTGTTTGCTCTACGGAGGTATTATAGTTTAGTATGATGGCATATTAAGACATCAGATCTCATCGCCATTATATATCTAACACTGAGAACATGAGGCTCGGTAATTGCTCTGTTGTAGCTGTCCATTCAGTTGAAGACAGGGCCCTTTAGGTTGTGGAGCCTCCAGGAAGACCGTTACGGTGCCTTACCGCTATCAGGAAGAAACCAGGAAAAAAGTCGATGGCGGTTTAATTAACCGATCGCCTTGGCGGACAGATGTAAGGACAGACAGGCAGAACAAACACTGCCCTGGGCAGTTCGTTAGGTTCTTCGGCCATAATCACATCAATGTTCGGGTTTTAATTTACTTTTCATATCCCGGGGCCGAGTGTGCCTGCGGATGTTTTCATTAACCCGCGGGATACGGGATAACTATTCCGATACGGCTGACATCATCATCATCAACTCCCCTGACTGTCTGTAATTGGCTAGTTTCGGTAGCTGTGGCTGGTTAGTGTTTGGATTGGCTGAGAAGGAATCTAGTCGTGTGTCAGCCTGTAATGGGTTTGGCTCGTTTGTTTCTTGTCGCGTATTAACATTCTTTTGAAAGTTATCAAATGGAACTTATAGGCATGATTAGATCCAATCTAGTCGTACCAGTTGCGTAAAATACACCGATTGTACTGTTGTGACAGTGAGGCTTGTTATAAAATAAAACTATCACGTTATATTCATTAATCTTGTTCCGGGATATCACAATTTAATTAAATAAATCTTCAGTAAATAAATAAAGCTTTCTATAACAATGATTTTCATTTTCTTTACATAAAAGGAAAAAAAAATCTTTGACGTTTTGTATTCCTCCTTCAGGAATTATCTCCTAAACTTTCAACATAAATATACACTCTTAAATTTACTATCACTTACATATGTATTATTATTTATGTGTGTAAGGCCACTATAAATCAAAAACGAAAGGTCATACAAAAATAAATGACACATTTAGGGTGGGTATCTGCAACGGACGTAATAGCTTTTTCGAAAAAATCGACTGACCATAAGTGCCACTTTATCGAATCGATTTTAAAACTTTAGATTAAACTCAGTACGTCGATGTAAAATTAAGTGTTATTTAATATCAGATAGGTCTTATCTTCATTGAAATAGTCTGACGGATTTTTCCAAAATCTTTCCCTGAATTTTTTGAATCTGAAAATTTTCAATTTTTAAATTATTGAGCATCTCAAAGTTTAGCTAGTAATAAAAATGAATAATTACAGACTATCAAAGATTTATTAATTAACTTAAGGAGGTAAAAGGAAAAGTATTTGTTTCAGGTTGAAAACATATTTTCGGAAATAAGATAAGTAGTATAAACCTATTATATATCGTTTTGTAAACCAAAGATTTTATAGAAAGATTTGAAGTTATCAATTTCTGTAATTGAAGGCAAATTTAGATTTACTGAAATACATAGGAATTTGTGTCAATACAAGTTGTTGTATAATTTTTTCGTGATGTTGTGTAGAACCTTTGAAGTAAATCATAACCTGGACTAATCATTTTTATTTTCTTCTCAATGTAGTATCTTAGGTCCCATTCTCTATACGATTTATACAGCTGATATTCCAACCCGCCCTAACACAATCCTAACAACATACGTTGATGACACATCAGTACTGTCTCTAAACAACGACCTTACTGATGCATCACAAACTCTACAGAGACACATAATGTCCATTGAAGAATGGTGTCAAAACTGAAGAATCAAATAAATCCTAACAAATCCCAACAGATCACCCTTACTCTCCGTCGTTAACCTCTGCCCACCTTTCCTAAAGTATCCTTTTTGAATACTACACTAACGCCTGTTGAACAGATTGACATGAGACTTACTTGAAAGTCCCCATAGAAGACTAAAACAACAAAAAAACTGCTCGTAGATCTCGATTGTTACAACATCTACTTGACAAACGCTCTGAACTTCCCGTTCACTATAAAAAATTTTTGATATAAATACTATTATAATTTTGATATGTGGAATTGAGCTCTAAGGCTACACCAAACCACCAATTCCTTCTGTATCCAATCCTCATAATCCAAATTCCTCCATAAAATCCTTGATGCTCCTTATTACGTCACAAATAAACTCATCCACAAAGACCTTAACATACCTTTCGTTGCAGATTTAGCCCGAAATAGATATGCGTCATTTCGTAATAAAATCTTTAAACATCCTAACTCATTAGATCTTAATCTCTTATCCTTAATCCTTGATAATCCACCGAGGCGTCTGAAAAGAAGATGGCCATGGGACCTTCTAATTTAAATTAATGCTTGAAGTACAACCATTAGGGGATTCTTTCCCAAGAATTTCAAGTATTTGAAACATTCCACTTATTTGCTTATTGTATTTTTTTTTTTTTTTTGCGAAGTTGTAAATTATAATAAATAAATTTAAAAAAAAATTATATTGTTTCATTTTTTCTCTCAGTTCAAATGAAGTGTGAAGTGAAACCTTCATGAATAGTATAGCGATTTTTTTTAGCAAGCCGACATTATATCATATCGAGTGTAATTGTCGATTATTTACACGTAGGCAGTTATAGAATCAAATTTATACGTTGATGTCTAAAATGTAATACTCGATTGGAAATTATCGCTTTGAAGAAATAAAAGATTTTTACTGCATTTTTGGTCTACCTCGATGTCTTCTTCCATCAGGGACGTAGTTCATGGTCTATACTGGGTCTTGATGATCTTCAACCCGATGACATAGCCCAACCACTTCTGCTTGCGGATCCCAATCTCTAATTCTATTGTTACGGATTCTAGTTCTACCCTTCTAGTTCTACCCACTATTCTTCTGAGGGGTCTCATTTATGCAGCAGTCTATCCTCCTGTTTATCTGTCAATGAATAACTTTCTGCTTCATATAGAAGTACCGACTTAATCATGTAGAGCTTCACTTTTCTGTCAATTTCTCTTTTTCCATCTACAGTATTGCAGATCAGGTGGAGTTCTCCTTGCTTAATCTGTTTAAGATCTTCTTGTCCACTTTCTCCGACAGTGCGATGACTTAGGGGAAATTTGGTACTACATCTATTTCTTCTTCGTTACAGTACAGTAAAGGATGTGAGAACCTAAGAATAATATTTACGAAATGAAAAACCGGATGCTCTCTATGTAAGGGTGTAATTCATTATGTAATTTTGGAATCCGACATTTAGCCATTCACTATTTAGTTGAGGGGACTTTTAATAAATCGTGTTAAACCGGCTTATCTCGGAAATGATATATTAGCGAAAGCGATGAACCTTTCCAGATGCGGGTCGTTAGTAAAGGTTAATTATAGGCTATTAATTTATTTTATTTACTAACTAACTTTTTAATTATTTATTCATCTTTAATTGGTCCAATATTTTATTTACTTAATTTAATAAGGCTTAATATCTATATAATGTTTTTACTTAAGATTCAACTTTGTAAGAACAGCAGGATAATTTATTAAATTAAGTTATTTCATTAAATTCAACATAAACACGATATCAATAAAGTGAATACCGATAATCGGTATATTTGTTTCTGTAAACAGGTGTTGAGCCACTAGATTATTAAATATGATATATAATTTCTCTATAATGATTTTAATATTTAAATCATGTTGATTCAACGATCAATATCGTTTGTGAAAATATGAAATACGGATCCATTCAGTAAACACAAATGGACCATCAGCTAAGGATAGTTTTAAACATCCTCTCTCACTCCTCTCTTTTCCCTTTCCATCTCACTCGCTCTCAACATAATATTCATTTATTGGTTCACCTCTGACCTTCTCATATTGCATTTTTTTAAATATGACCTGGGCCAAAAATTAGAACACAGTAGTGCTTTATTTATTTAGTAACTAATGTTACGACTAACTTCATAACACTAGAACAAATTACATGCAGAATAGGAGAATACAGTATCCGTGAAACGCCTAAGCCAGAACAAATAAATTAAGCACAAATATATTTTCATTTTTGACTCACAGGCAATATAAAAAAAGAATTCTTTGACAAATTTATTACTATTAATTTATACTCCAAATTTATGAAGTCATAGTTCAATCATCAATCATTGCTTTAAATAAGAAGATCCCGTGGCCATCTTTTAGTCCGACATCTCCAAGGATTATCAGGAAATATTAAGGATGAGAGATTAAGAATTCTTACTTAAAAATTCGGGTGGGTAAGGATTCTATTTCTGTTCAAATCTCCAACAAATGATGAAAAAGGTAGAGCCAGAATTCGAAAGAAAACTACTAGAAATTATATTCCTATACAATATAAAATAATAGTACTAAAAGATAAGGAAACACTCCGAAACCTAGCACAAGTAAATATAGAGGCTTGATAATATTCTAAAGGATATCTCTTATCACATCAAAATCTCAATATATAAAGAATTATTTATCATGTAACTATTACGAAAAAAGTACAGATTAGGTAAATCAATGTTATAAAGTATTAATATTTGACAGATCTGTTTTAGAATAGCTCCTTCAAAATCTGGCTCCTTAGCACACGCGATCATTTTTTATTAAGTGATAAACTGTGAAGAAATATATAATTATACAATTTAGGGTAATTATTAATGATTTTATCATTTAGGTAATTATAGTAATTATTGTTTTAGTTAATTAAATTATCGTATTTTTATGATATGATCTAATAAGGAGCAAAGGAAGTTTATTAAATGCTAAAAAATACGCCTGAATTTCACTATATATAACCATTATTGTAATTATGATTAAAAAATATTTAATTATTAGGCATGACTAAATTTAAGTAAATATTTATTTATACATTAAACGAATAATATTATAAATGTGATCAATTAATAACTACTTAGTGGAGAAAATATATTAAAAAGCAATACACTATGATAAATCTTGCTAAACCAGTGTGACATTGATACGAGATACATCTGTAAAAATAGTTCAATTAAAACTGAATTACTCTACCGATTCGACGAAACAATATTTTATGGATAAATTTGGAGTAAGGAGACAGCAGTAATGAATATGTAAATGAAAAAAATAAAGCATCCAGACAGAGGAGGGCAACGAAGCGTTTTTCCAGTAATTATAAGATGGCAAAATTCCTATCTCTAAAATTTTAAATGAAAGTTAATGTGGCTCATAACGAAACATTTACGTCTCCGATACGATAGATGGGGTTATCCAATTACCTGTTTAATTTTACGTATATTTTAGTGAAATCTACTGAATTTCTAGTATACTAGCATGTACCAGACATTAAGTTTCGATCGAAAACAGTCAGTGAGGTTTAAATAACTTTTTTTTTTAATTTAATTTAATTTTTTTTTATCTCTGTATTAATGTTAACTACATACATTTGTGGTGGTAGTCATTTTGTCCAAAATTAAGCTGAGAATATTATGTGTATCTGAAAGATTTTAACAGTTCCTTGGGCAAAAGGGTTTGAGATATGTCGCCAAAGGATAATGAAATGAATTTTTTTCACTTTTGCTAGTACTGATCCTAACTTTGTATTTTCTTATTAAAATGCCTCTATCCAATTCTTAATTCACATCATGTAATTACTGACCAGGAGTTTGGATTTAGAACACATTCTACCATACAACAGTGTCATCGAGTGGTTGATGTCATATCTTCCACAATGGAGCGCGGAATGTTCTGCATGAGAGTCTGCTCTATAAAGTTCATCAATTCCTTCCCCTTACATAGTTACTTTTAATCCGCTCTTACCTCTAAAGACCTTTAAAGAAAATCATAACCTAGACTACTCATCTCTCTTTTCTCCTCAAGGTAGTAACTTAGGTCCCATTCTTTATACGGTTTATACAGCTGATATTCCAACCCACCCTAACACAGTCCTGACAACATACGTTGATGACACATCTGTACTGTCTCTAAACAACAACCTTACTAATCCATCATAAACTCTACAGAGACACATAATATCTATTAAAGAATGGTGGCAAAACTGGAGAATCAAAATAAATCCTAACAAATCCCGTAATAAACTCCGTCGTAAACCTCTGCCCTCCAGTCCTGAAGTATCCGATTTTAATATTCCACTCACCCCTGTTGAACAGATTCGTTACTTACGAATCCATCTTGACATGAGACTTACTTGGAATCCCCATAGAAAACTAAAACAACACGAAACTGCTCTTAGATTTCGATTGCTACAATACCTACTTGACAAACGCTCTAAACTTTCCGTTCACTGCAAAAAATTATTAAATACTATTATAATCAGACCAATTTTGAGATAAGGAATTGAGCTCTAAGGCTACACCAAACCATCAATTCCTCCTTTATGCAATCCTTACAATCCAAATTCGTCCATAAAATCCTCGATGCTCCTTATTATGTCACAGATAAACTCATCCACAAAGAATTTAAGATCCTATTCGTTGCATATTTGGCCTGAAATATATATGCATCATTTCATTCCAAACTCCTTACCCACCCTAACCCATTAGTTCTTAATCTCTCATCCTTAACAGTCCCTGATAATCCGCCGAGGCTTCTGAAAAGAAGATGGCCACGGGACCATCTACTTTAAATTAATGGTTGAAGTACCACCATTGGGTAGTTGTTTCCCAAGATTTTCAAGTTTTTGAAATATTCCACATGTTTACTTATTGTATTTTTTTCTTTTGTACAGTTATAAATAATAATAAATAAATTCTATTTTTTCATTTTTTTCTCTCAGTTCTAATAGTGTGTAGAGAAACGTTCATGAACAGTATAGTGATTTTTTTTAGCAAGCCGTCATTATTTCTTTGTCATATCATTTCGAAATAAACATACATTAATATTATTTAATCACTGCGAGTGTTATTTTAATTTATTTAGTGTTCTTTGTTCTTAAAACAACTATCTATTATTAGCACCTAAAAAAAATACTACTATAAAGACTCAGCAAAAATTGCAGAACTAGAAAGATTTGATTGAAGCTGGCTATAAGGGACCCAAAATTAGTAACAATTCTAAGTAATAATAAAGTAATATGTTTGTAAAGATTACTTCGATGTAAGAATAATGCAAGATACAAATTGTAAGTTCATATTTATTCCGAAAGACTACTTAAAATAACTAAAAATGTAATTATTTTTCCTTCTAGTAAGAAAACGACGTGGAGAATTATGTACTTAAATACATAATATTTTAAAAACAGCTAAAAATGTCTATCGCTAAATCAGTGTTGTTTATTTATGTCTAAATGACGTCACATATAAAACCATCATTAAAAGTCTTAGTTTTTAAAACTAAAATTAAACCTGTATCTAAAATGAATGGGTTTGTGAATTGACTGACAACAGTTTAACATTATTTCAATTTTTTTCCTATTTTGTCAAATACTCTATTGAAGCATTATTGATCATTACGGCTTGAGAGCCTTCAAAATTTTTTTTTGTAATATTCCAAAAATAAACTAATGATTATTACCGTTTAAATAATGGTACGCAAGCATAAAATGTTATAATGAATATGTTCTAAGCGTGCTGTGTATAATTCTCTCCTATTACAGCCGCCTATGAACACATTTCGAAACGGGCATTCCCATACGTCAGGAACCATTAACGGGTTAATAAATGAGGCAGATAGAGCGGACTGCAAGGACCGCTAGTCGTTCACGAAGGAACCAATCAATAAGAGGAGAGCTGACATCTGTATTAGCGCTCCCTGCCAACCACTAAACGAACTAATGCTTGATGATTATAAATTAATATTAATTAGCCGAGAACGAAGAGCGCTGATGAGGGAGTGCTTGATGAGAGAGTCATCAATCCAACTCCTCAACAGCTCAGCACTAATGAAGTCATCAAAAACAAACACACTTACCCGCTATCTTGGTACTAGATTCCGTTCCTTCCTCCGGGCTACATCCGGGTCTTCTTGAGCACCCGTCGACGGGTTATGTTCTCGTAAAATAGTACCTCCATAATTCAATGTCTGTGGCCCCTCAAAATGAAATTCGCGGCTCAACATTGGAACGGAAAAGGCCTATGGTGTCTGCTACTAGCCTTAGAAATTTGACGTAATGACGAGAAAATTGGTTGGCCTAACATCATATATAATTTTTCACAACGTTGGTTTCAGTTTTCGGGACAAGATTTCACACTCCTCTAATCGGCCACTGATTTTGCTCACGAAACAGAGAGAAACGTATTCCTGGAAAGATGTACTACAAGTCTTGTAAACAAACTAAAGTCCGGACAGTCGTGTTTAATTAACATATCTACCCGATTATTATTATTAAATAAATACGTAGAGTGTACATAAAAACAAAAATTATTTGAGCTGAATAATATTTATAAAAGGAAGATGATCCAGGTGCGGTTACTATAACTATACAATAGGAGCTAAGCAATTTATTGTGAGACAACCATATTCGCCCCACCTTGCACCACCTCATTAGGGCTAACTCCTAATTCCCTAATTTTAATTCCAATACGGATTCCTCCACTCCTCTATTCTGTTAATTCCTTCCATCCGCATTTACTTCATTCTGAAAGGTTGGTCTCCTGTTTTGTTCTTTATTTTCCTTTTTTTCTGACCTTAATTTTATTATAGTGTTTACTGTATTTTTATGTTTATTTTTTTTTCTACTTCTTAATTTTTTTCTTTTTTTATTATTGTTTATTTATATTTTTCACTGAACATCTTATTTGTATTGCCTTTAATTTACTTCGTTTATCTATATAAATTTTAAACCGTACCTTAGTTCACTTTTATTTCATGTTATCTATTCTCTCACTTTGTTTTATTTTGTTTAGTTGTTGTTATCTTTTTTAGCCCTGAAAACGTTGGCTCACAATAATTTTTTTAATTACTATCTCAGTTATTTTGACCTCATCCACATCTTCCTTTTATTTATTATACACGGTCAACTAAAGATCTTCCTAAGTAACATTTAATATGTTACAAATAGATTTGGAGTAAAATATATGTTGAAGTTATTATATTCCTTCATTCGAGTGAAATACTTCGATTTCTTCAATATATTGGTAACTTTTATTTATTGATAATATTAGATCTGCCACAAACTTCGGCAATGGGTAATACTGATGATTGTGCATTTTCATACAAAAAATGATAATAAATAAAATAAAATAAGTAAATAAATTTCATCATCATAATAATTTTATCCCCTTTACCGCCTGCGCTGTGTGGGGTTACAATTTACAGAGTCTAGACCAGATATCTCGCTCTTGGACCATCTCCCTTCTCCTACTCCAGTCCATATCCCGTCTCCTGAACGCCTCCTTAACACTCTCCTCCCTGGAATTGCGTGGTCTTCCTCTTGGCCTTCTTCCCTCTACGCTAGTGTTTCCTGGTCCATTCGAAGGAAGTGTCTGAACCATTTTAGCTTGTGTCGGATGTTCTCAGCCGAATGGTACACTTACGTGCTCTATCTACGTCCTTCCTTCCACCTTACAAAGGTACCGCATCCCCATGGATTGGATCCGGCTCTTGTGTTTCGAGGTGTGGGTCCACGATTCGGAAGAGTAGGAAAGAATAGGGAGGAACGTCGATTTGTTGATCAGTATCTTACTTTTCTAAATATAATGAATCTGAAAATTTTATCAAATTAATGAAACATTATTGAATAGTTCAAAATTTAATATAACTAAAATATTATATATTTGTTTTAATCTAGTTTCTTGTTTAACTTACTGATTTATGCATTTTTAACTGATTTATTGTTATTTTTACAGCACCATAATGTTTTTTAAAATGAAGTATTGAGTAAAATATTTGAACCAAAAAGGATGTGTTTCCTGGAGAATTTAGAAGGGTACACTACGCTGATTTGAGACAACTGCGTCAGATAAATTTTATTCAGTTTATAGCATTGCGGGGAATAAGGGGACAGATGAGTGCAGAATGCGTTTGGTTGGTCCGTCTGTCGCTGAGAGAGTTGAGATGTTGATCTTTGCAGCATCGAACTGTAATGGCATCTGTTCGAATTCGGCCTGGGGGGGTTGACTTTTATTTCTGTGGTAGTCCCATGTAATGATAAATTGACTCCCCACCATGGTAAGAATAGTGTGGTACCCTGTAGAGAACTACACACCATCTCGTATGTCTGTTATATATTGGAGGAATATAAACTAACTGATGATAATTTTCTGACAAATTTCCTTGATATAAATCACACAGGTCATACATTAATGGCATGGTTAGCTATGGCTTGATTCTTTATATACTCCTACTTTAGATATTAATAGCACTAATGTAGTTTTTGAATTATTCCTAATTCAACTCATACCGACTAGATTATATCAATATTTCATATAGGAGAGAGAACAATAATTATTTATTAAATAATTATTTAGGTGATAGTAACTTTGACTATGATCGAAATGTCCCCACATTAGGTGAGGTCACAACATGGAGACATGAAAAATGGCGCGAGAAATACGTCATTTAAATTAAATTTTTTTAATCATTTAAATAATTTTTCCTAAAATTTTAATTAAGTGTTTATTCTTATTTTATTGAAATTTACCACACTCATCACTTATGTTTCTAAGTCTCTTGCGCAATTCCTATCTAGCATTATCCATTACTAAAATCCTGTCTGAAGGTCGAAACGGCACTATCATATCAACTTAAACACCTTACCTATACATCGGGTTACTCAGACTCAGACTTAGACTACTTATATACAAGGCAATACTAAGACCATCACTACTACATGGAGTACCTCTACAACATTTCCTATAACCAACAGCCTTGGAATCACTACAATACGAGAACTGCATACTATAGAAGAACATCACTACAGAGATGTAATATGAAGCATATCCATAATGAATTAGAACTAGAAACAGTACAACACATCTGACGGAGACACATCAAATTCTTGACAGCCTCCCTGGTTCCTTTAATCCTCTATTCCGTTCAATCACCCCATCCCCCCTTCCTGCGAGGTGGCAAGGCAGGAAGGGACCCAAAACCTCATAAACCTCACTTTACCTTAACTCCTTTCTTCTCTTGCAATCCTCCACCTCCCCTATTTGTTTCGACTTCTAACTATTATTATATATTATATTATTATTTATTAATTATCTTTCGTCTTTAATCACAAATTATGTTATTGGTTCTTCATTGACATGAAACAAACATTACGCGGAGGCTTCTCACATCCAAATACTTTAATAGAATTCTCACAGAATGGACTCATCAAACTTCAGTTCACTGTATACCTTTAACTTCCAACGGTAGAATAAGGTTGTACCTAATCTGATTTATGTAACAAATACGTAATGCAATTTAATAATTCATGTTTGGTCTTCTGTTCTAGAGGGATTGGAAAAAAAAGAGAAACGACACTGGCCTAAAGACATGTTGTATAATTATATTGAAGTTTTAAAAATGGAAAGATTTTTCACTTATATCCTCTGCGGCTTGCGCCCTCACTGAACCTCCAATGGCATTCAGTGCCAGTAACGCAATTAAGAGAGAAGCACCTGGATCTACAATAGTACTGCTTTTTCCTTAAGAGGACGTCAATCTTAATTCGGAGTTCCTCGGATTGAATGTAAATATTGTACATAGGACTGAATGTGCTTATGATTATTATTTTACGGTTAGTTTAATTTGGTTTACTTTTCTATTTATTAATTTGTTATAATTTAATTTATATATTTCTATAACTAAGATGCAATTGTGTTCTCTTATCTATATTACCAATGTCTGGATGTATACGATAGAATGTAATACTAAAAAGGTAAAAAAAAAAAATAGAGTTATTGGTTAAAACTGCCTCCTCCTGTCTGAGAAGAGAAAAGCAGGTTCCAGTGTATTATTGATATTAAGGTGAGTGTTAATTTTTAAAATAGAAAGTTATATCAAAATTAAATTTTCAATTTATAACAACCCTATCGTAATTGAAGGATCAAATCCCATCAAATCATCTTTACCCTTCATCATAAGCCTACCGACTACCCAACAGTATCCTTTAATAATGTTGCTCTTACTCTTGAAGAACAGGTCCGCTACTTTGGACTACATCTGGACAAACGACTAACCTGAAATCCTCACACAAGACTGAAAAGACAAGAAACTGCACGTCAATTTCAACTATTACTTACTCGAAAAACGGTCTAAACTTCCAATTCATTACAAAAGACTGATTAACACGAGAATTATAATGCCTATATGGACATAAGGAGTTGATCTTTGGAGCTCCACTAAACCTTCGAATTCCTCTCGTATCATATCCTTACAATGCCCCCAACTTTGTCACCAATAAAATCATCTATAAAGACCTTAATGTTCCATATGATCTAGTCCAAACCAGATATCAATCCTTCCATTATAAGCTCCCTATCCATCAAAACGCTCTAGTTTCCAACTTTGCATTTTCTATTCCTGACAATCCTCCGAGATGCCTGAAAAGAAGATGGGACCTCGAGACCTTCTAGTGTAGGAATATGATTAGAGTTCTACCAATGAGTAGTTTCTCTACATGGATACATCACTCTATTTTTATATTACATCAAATTTACTTAATGTATTTTAACGTAAACACAGTTGAAAATTGCAATTATTAAATAAAATAAAAAATTAAAATTTATGTTTTAATTTACCAATATTTTGTAGAAAGGTGTGCGCACTTTTCATTGAAATAATTACGTATTAACACATAAAATATATGAAGCGTTCCATTATGGTGATCTATGGATTTTTTTTTGTCAAGTTTAAATTAAAACGACCATTGTTCCGAGGTTATATAACCGGACGTAGTTAACAGTTAAACGGTTTCCACCCCAGAGGACCTATCATCAGTATTCAGGGAGCACGACCCTAGGACAGACGAAATGACAGAACTCCCATAAGAACTGTCTCCCGTAACACTAACCAATACTAACCACACCACATCTAATCTCCACATCTCCCCCAGGTGTTGAAGTCACCCCCGATGAATACCAAACTCCGAAGAGCGGACCACACAGATCTAATGAATACTAAACCATATTCCTGGAAGCGTACTCCGATCGGAAGACAAACACATGTGACGCCCCCTCGTCTACGTTCAGGAATACCCTCGTCGCTAATGACTGCTTCCTCTCCCCCCGCAGTCCGGAGGAGTATGCTAATCCGTTCGATATTTGCCATTTGGTTCTTGGTGATGTTGGTGATGATAAATCTAAAAGGAAATGTCGTAAGGAAGGAATATTCTTGAAATGTTGATAGTCGATTTCATTAATTTCATTGATAATATTCTATTAAGGGTCTCATTATACTAACCAATTAACATGCTAGAATTTTATCTAAAACCATATCAAAACGATTAAAAAAAATGGCTGAACAGATACTACACTGGGTACGAAGTGTAAATGTAATAAAATACATTAAAAAACAAAAGCGATACTCGCAATATATCACTTTCACTTTTCGCCCTGGAAGGCGAAAATTTGGAACACTAAAATTTTATTTTTGTATTGCTATAATTATGAGAGAAAAAATCGGATACCTACTTTTTTCCTGCATACAATATAAAATTTTAATAAGAAAAAACAATTCAACAATATATAACGAAAACACATATGTTGTAATAGAGAGATCTGACACCCCCGTCTGTCTCCGATTTTCCAATTAAAACTATAGTCTCCATTTCTTCATTTTTCTTGTTTACTTAATAGTCTAATTCTTTCATGGCTCATATTTATAAATGTTTAAATCAAAATTAACGGTGTAAAATAGATTATTATTTTAAAGAAATAAAATTAAATATAGACAGATTTTTTTTAAAATTCGGTATTTTGCCCAGTTAACCTATTTCAATGAAGATAAGACCTGGTTGATATTAAACATCACTTAATTGTACATTGATATACCCACTTTTATCAAAATCGTTATAGCCGTTTTTGAGAAAATCGAAAATAAGTGAAGAATCGAAGTGGCATTTGGGTTTGATTGATATTGACGACATATGAATGTTTTATTTAACATACTCTAACAACTCATAGAAACATAATTTTGTTATTTTAAATAGAATATCTTCATTACAATCAGCTTATTAACTGGTACAGAATCCTCTTTTAACGTGTATGTTAAACCTTACCCAATCATGGAAGTATGGAAATAGTCATGTTTATTATAATGAATTAGCCCTTAAGTAATATAAACAAAAAGAAAAAATCCAACGTATGAAAAAATACAAAATGTCTACCTTATGCAACAGAGCTGCCTTTACAAAATGGATCATTATGATATTTTTAAAGTAAAGAAGAGTATAGGAATATATTATAAATAACGTTAATGAAAAAAAAAATTAAATAGTCTATTAAGTTATCCTGCAATCCCATTACGCAATGAAAACCGACAAGAACGCCGTCACTTGTAATACTTTAAAAAAGTGGAATTCGACATAACTGTTTAGAGATAAGTTCCGACCTATACATTATTTTTTTGTATCTGTTGAATTTTTCATGGCACCATCTGTGACTGCCCATATTCAAAAAAGATTTAGGATTGGACAAAAACAAACCTGACAAGAAAAAAAAATAAAAAAGCCATAAAAGGGAGAAATATGGTAATTAGGTGGGGAATTGTCGCCCGGGGTATTTTAATGAGGTCGGGTCACAATATCTCCAAGGGGGATATGTTTTATATGACGCATGCGCGGGGAAGGACTTAATCAGCAGCGCTATCTGTGAACAGGTTCAATAAAACACTAAAGGCGGGCGACTGGAGATTATATCTTGGACTGATGGCGGAGGGACAGAGTTCATTAGACAGGCCTTATGGTCCGCCACATATCTCGGCCATGTATATGTTTATATATACACCTCGGGTCGTTATGTATACACGGGGCCACTCAATTCATTAGAAGGCTCCGGGGCTTTATGGGGTCCCTTTGTGGCACCCTATGCTAATGCTCAGCCTAATTAGGACGAGTTTTGACACCTTCAGTATCCAAAGCTGTTTCTAAGTCCAGCTCCAGCCTGTTTCGTTTACTATTCCAGGCGCGGCGATACAGTTTTTACAACTTCGTCACTCGGTTCACAGCCATTTGAATAAGAGATCTCAGTTATATAATTACATAAAAGTTGTCTTCATTAGTAACCAGGAAGGTTTGGATAGAATATTAAACTAATCATTCGAGTTGATGGAAACAATCGAGTAAAGCAGTAATATTCTATAAATTACTTCATAGGCCAGTAACTATAAAAATGAACGCTATTTTAATCTCAGTGTTGAAAGATTGAAAGTATTTTACAATCGAACGGTCGTAATCAAACCGGTAAAAAATACTCCATGCATTACGACTCGACATAATTACAAGTATAGTGATATAGTAAATATATTTAGTTCATCTAATCGTCAATACATTTAATTTATTAATATACATCATATTTTCGGTTCACAAGAAAGATGGATTTAGGCAATCGAGTTTTCTTTTATATCTTGAAATTTAAAACAAAATTCAAACTAAAAATATAAAAACTAGATGTGATTAAGGCGAAGATCTCAATGCCATCTTATTTTCAGGCACCTCGGATTGTCAAGAATGGAGGAGGAAGCAAGGCTAGAAACCAGTGGGTTTGAAGAAGTTTATAATCGAAGTATTTATGTCTATTTGGGCTAGATCGACTACATAGAGGACATTAATGTATTTATGGATGATTTTATTCCTGACAAATGATTTTTAGAAGGTTTTTTATTTGTATGAAATGGATGTGGAGCTCCAAAGCTCAACTACGTAACACTAAATATGCTTTATAATAGCTATGTAAATCATTCTTGTGTAAATCATCAAAATGAGTGTTGTAAAAGACGGAATCTGTCCTTTGGCTCTTGTATGAGAGAATTCCAAGTTAGCTGTCCAGATTTAGTCCTAAGGTAGTGAATCTTTTGGAATGAGGAATGTTATTACACTAGAATACAGTATATATAAACAAGAGCAGCGGTTCCCAAAGTGGTTGATGTGGCTGGGATGACAGTATAATGAGTAAGTAATTAAGTAAGTAAGCCCCAGTATTTTTATTTTAGCTCGATATGGGTGAAGCGAAATTCTTTTAGCCCAAGAAGGCAGCAATGTCGAAAAAATCTAGAGAGCAGCTGCATTAGAGTAGTCTATATGTTAAAGACGAAGTTGTTTGATGTGATTTGTTGGGGTTTATTTTACTCTTCAAGTTTTGAGACCATTCTAGTTTGTTGGTTTAGTAGTGCAAAACATAACTGGCCATCAACGCCATTAATTTCTTATTTATTTTCGCTTACATTTGTTTCATTATTTTATATATATATTTTTTTTCGTATGCTTGATGGTATATTTTTGATAGTAAACCATCTGATTTTAAGAACTGAAGTACTAATTTTATTGTTTTATAATCATTGCATATGGATTTTGGTATTGTTGTGTGTAATCCTAACCTATAGAGGTGATACGTGAAATATGGACATTTCTTGAAGATATGGTTAATTGTCAAATTGTTGTTTCAATATTGACTTTTGGAGGAGTTTCTTTTGAGATAAGATAGAAGTGAGTGAGTGAGCCTCGTGTGACCTATTCTAGCCTTAGAATAGCCTAGAGAAGCCTTACGGCTGGAGGTACCCCAGGGCTTGACGTCCTTTTTAATAATTTTTAATTTACTCCTTGGGTCTTCTACAAAATTTGCCATCTATCTGTTATTTTATTTTCGAAGAGGTTGCTCATTGCTGATGAAGTTAAAATTGAAACCAACCTTTAAGAGTTTTGATACGGTATGGGAGAGTTTGGAATACAATTAATGGTATATAATTCACTGACAGAATACATGTCAGGTGTATTAGAACGTTCAACTAACACTCAAAAATCATTGTTCTATATAGTTTACTGTATTGTGCTTAACTGTTGCCAGGCTCCTTCCAATTATCTACATATACTATACTTCAAACCAGTTTGCCTCTGACGTACAAGCATAGTACAACGTAAAAGTGCCCGACTAAAATAAGCATGTCGTTTATGGCCTGTTAATAGTCCTCTGCTATAGCGTAAGTTTCTAGATAACTGTAAAATAAATACAACTCATTTATTAATCATTAAACTGAAGTGATATTTTCAATTGGCACAAGTTAATTACTTAATAACTAAACTGATTCAATTATTAAGTATGTTACTTCACCAAGTCTGTGTGTTGAATAAACTTTTTTCCCCACCACACGGACTGCCTTCCTTAAAATATGTCAATGATTTGCGTATTTTAATTTTAAACTATCAGTAGGTTATATTACAAAATGTTGCTGGCAATTCAGAAAAACATCTGTACTGATAAGCCGATTGATCGAGCCTTTGAAGGAACAATAAACACGATGAGGTGGAGATTAGAGATCCTGTGTGAGAACTGGATACAGTAAATATTTAAACAAGTGATGTTGGGTCGTTAAAGAACAACGGTCCAGAAGATGTTCCCTCAGCCGAGGTATCTCACTCAGGACAAGGAACATAGAGAACAACGGCAAAAAGACCAAGAGGACCAATGAAGAAGGAATTAAGAAATAAAAGAAAGGTCCTAGCGCAAGAGAGACCGTAATCCCGACTAAGGACATCTTCATCTCCTTCAGGAATATATTATCTCCCATCCTCCACTTTATTTTCCTTTCGTCCTTTATTTTGTGTCGCATTGTCTCTATCTCTTGTGTCCTTATTGCGTTAACGCTTCGGCTACGTGTTAACAGGGCCTAGCTGGTACTTCGGCATTGCCGGAATTCCAATAGATCTCAATCGAAGGACTATTGTATCATTATTAATAAAAATAATTCGTCAAAATTACTGTGATAGTAATATTTTTATTTACAGATCTGCCTAGTGGGCTTTTCGTGTTTTTTCCCCTTATAACAATTAACTATGTGGGGTGTTTTAGTCTCGAGCGAAAAAGATACTCTTACAATTTTTTAATCATGCGGTTCATGAATTATTTCAATTTTAAAAAATAAATTAGTAATAGACAAAATAATGAAAGTAATATATCTAAGAAATGATAATAATAAATATGAAATAGAAGAAAAAAAAACAAATGCAGAGTTCATAGAAGAATGTCTTGCAATTGTCTGAGCTTCATTATTCGTGTTGAATAATTATTTATTGGATTATCTACCTTCCAAACCACTACACATTAAGCTTTTTATATTTAAAATATAATTACATATTAATGTAACCTTTTATACAATTTATATGAAAATAATCTATTACATTATGATGCAGACCCTGCAATGCTTCGTCATTGTTAGATTTCAAAATGTATATAGATTATATGAATACCATTAAAAAAAAAATATGGACATGTGCTCCTTCCAGTGATTTCAGTGGTTCTAGTGGTATAGACAATTTGACTATCATATTTATATATCATTACAAGATATGTTTAGTTCTTATACAATAACCTCAAGGTTCTTCAATATATTGAAACAATTTGGACAGACTGGGCTATAGAAGTGTAATAATATATTTTCTAGGATTGAAAAAAAGTTATTGTTTGTTTTTAACACATCAATAACCCTTAAATACAAATTTTCAAAAAATTGATAACTAAAATTTTTTTGTCCAATATTTTCGCTTTACGACCTTTCTTTTTTTAAATATAAAAATAGCAAAAACTTCAACACAACTCTACAAATATATACGGAACTTGGGAGTGAATTAGGGCTCTATTAACCAAACCAAATGAGATCTAGTTAAAACAAATTAGAACCGGGGTTATAAAATAAAACGTTTAAACTTTTTTTTCATTATTTGAAATCAATATTTCGACCTTATTAAGGTCATCAAGCGCAAATTGTGTTAATGTAGGTTAGAAGAGCGGACATTCAGCTTTCTAACAGTTGTAACATCGGATTTGAATAAAATGCAGAGATGATTATGAACGATTATGTATATAATGGACATTTATAATTTTTAATTTCTTTTCAAAATGGTATTTGAGGGTTTCAGGAGACATTACAAACGAATATGATTTGTCTTTTTCTAAAATGATATTTGATGACCAATTTTAATAGAAGCCTCATTATGTTTTTATAATCTTTTGTGGATATAATGTTGTTTAATAGAATCAGTAATATCTTTTTCTTATTCTTCAGGAGAAGGCAAATTAATTTGTATATAATTACCGAGAAAAAATATATACTTTTTGTGATATACGCCAAGTAATAATTACAGAAATTGGATTTTTCAGTAGCTTTAAACATTTCCATTACAAAAAAAAACAAGCATGTAAAATGGTCCAATATTAAAAAAGTTTATTGTGGGCGAACAGTAGAACCATTCCCTTTTATACAGATTTTTAATTAACTTCTTTTGTTTATCCGTTACTTTTTCATTTCTGACAACGGAGAGTTATCCTACAGGTAACTAATCTATTCTAACTTTTGTTTTGTTCTAGTTTTGTTTTTTAGTAGTATTTTTTATTCTAGCTGCATAAATTAAGTCATTAGTTTTATCTCTTAAAAATAATTTTAAATTTCTATACCAGTGACCGCGGTTGAGAGACGAGCGCCGGGATCCATGGATCCGGTTTAGAATTTCCCAGACTGAATATAAATATTATAAATATAAATTATTGTGTTCAAGATATTATTTTACCTTAAGTTTAATTCTGATTTTTATTTAATTTTTTTTTTTAGTATTAATATTATTATGTATTTATTTGTTTTTTATTTTGTTATCATTTAATTGATATATTTGTAAATATGGTATGGATGAGGTCTATTATTATTTTTTATGAATATCAGACAGAATGTAAATTTAAGCAATAAAAAAAAGTCTGCAGTTGAAGCTTATTACATTGTAGCGTCCACAAAGTCTAAATTATTACAAGTGTTATAAGTAAATACTTCATTCTATGTTTATTATTTTTATATGTTATTTCGGCACCGACATATATATGTTGCAATCTGGTCGGGTCACATTGAACACATTTTCCTGAATAAATAAATAAAAATAAAAGATAAACTTCCTTGACGCTTCCAAGTCTTCCACTCCTAATTAATGTATTATTTTTAAAAACTTATTTTGTTTTATTAAATATTTACAGTTTCGGACGTTGAAATATTTCAAAATAAAAGCCATAATTACAGAAGACGGCTCAAAGGATTGTGGGAAGGAGTGGCCCTACAGGTAGCAGAAGGTGATCCACATTAATTGACGAATCTCTTGCCTAAATAGTATTTTTTGTTAGACCCCTGGGCTATTAGTAAATGACGGTTAATTCGAAATAAATTAGTCAATTTTTGAAATAGGGGTTTGTTACTTTTTGTGCCTGTTATTATTTTTATTTTTTTTTCCTCTCTCGTGAAGCCGAAGCTATCCATCAGGACTAAACGAGGCTTAGAACAAAAGGTATTAGCCCAGGTAGTGAGAGCCGGCGAGGTAATTAATAGAGAGTCCCGAAGGCGCCTCCCATCTTCCTTCCTAGAAGGTCCTTTGAGGTCTCCTCAGGATCTTAAACTGTCACTTTTACCTTTATTAATAACTATTACTGTAGTAGCCAGTCATTAAAAGTGATATTTATAATATGGGTAATCTAAGCTTCAAACTGCTTTTCGAGACAGATATGAATCCTAAACAATCTGAAGAGTTAAACATTTTCACCTCTTTGTTCAATTAACATCAATATATTAATTACCAGTTTTATTTTCTGATTTTATTATTTTATGATTATAAACATTTTATTGTTTTTTTTCTTATTTAGTTGGTTTTTTTTTCGGGGATTTTATATCTAAAATATATAAATTAACATCAACCACAGATTCCTTTTTTTTTTTTTGTCACAGTTGAAATAGTATGAGCTATTTTTTTTCCTAATTTGGTTAGGAAAAACATCTTTGAAACATTTATTTAAAATGGGAAAAAGAGAATTAAGTTTGTTGAATCGAGCAACATAGTAAAAAGAGGCTAAAATCAGAAAACAACATGAATTAATTAAAAATGGTTCTTGCTAGAAACTTTCTATTTTAAAACTCCTTTATTTTTTTAAAATATATTTATTACAATCTGCCACAACCTTGGGGAATAAATGATCACATTCATATCAAAATGAAAAAATAAATAATATAATAATAATAACAATAAAATTATTTATAACTAAATAAAAATAATAAAATATCTATATTTATATAAACATAAAAATAAATGAAATGTACGTAATCAAACAATGTACATGAAGAAATAAGCATAAAATAAAAAAAGTAAACTTTTGAACTAATATAGCAATAAAATAAAAGCACTCATCACATTTACACTATTAAGTACAATCCTAGAAAAAATAAATAAATAAAAAGTAAGGAAAAAGAAAAAACTGTTTACAATAGATCATCAATTTATTTAAATAGTTGAAAAATAACAAATTAAAAAAAAAACATAATAAACTTAAACAATCACGAGGTACTTTTTACAAATTATATGTTCAAGTATAAGTTCATTACTTTGTATCAATGTAAAGTGGTTCCTCCAACCGTATGGATCATGAAGCTCTGGACCTGGAACTAATGGGTAAAGATAGTAGTGTTAGTAATAGACCCAGAAAATAAAAATAAAACCCCCTCCATTTTCACAATTTTAGATTTTACCTATAAGTGCTTATAATACAAAATTTAGTTTTAAAATAATCCGTCCATCTGCGACTTAACTCAATTTTTTTTTTATATCACTTCAAATCACTCAGCGATGATACTTGGATTTGTTCATTACCGTCTGCCACATCGTTTTAATATAGAGGCCAATTAAATGTTTTGTGGGGCCGTTAATTGAAGAAAAAGTAAGCCTCAATATACATTAAAAAAACTATTAAATATCCGTTTTTCTAATAACTGCAGCGCCAAACAGAATATAACAATTGTTTTTTGAGACTATACTATATTCGTATATGTCTTCGAAAGTTTCGTAAATGGAATAAATCTCGGAAAATAAAGAAGAAAAAAGTTATTATGGAAATAAAACTTCATTTGCACATAAATTAAAATCATGTATTATATGATAAATTGTATCTTATGGAAGTTTCTGATTTTTTTTCAAAACAGAAAATCATACAAATCGGACCAATTATAGGTGATAAACGGCTATGCATCGTACGAGTAATGTTTATTTTGAAAGTATTCTGCGAAGATAACCATGAATTACTTCTCTTTTTTGTTTTTTAAATAATTAATAAATTATGCAACCCCATGAACATTACAGATAATTTGTTGGACAATTAAATTGTTTACGGAACCAAACCAAAAAAAAATAATCCATCTTAATTGGACGAATATTACCTCAGATGCAGTAAACAATATCCATTTTATAAAAGTTTTTCACTTTCCACAACGATAGAATTTTTTTGATATTCCATAGTTTGGATCCATTTACAGGAATCAAAAAAGTCTATAATGCATTAATCAGCTTTCTAGAGCATAAATGAAACAAAAAACCGCAAGTATGTTGATATTCATGTATTTTTTCATTCAAAAATTAGAGTAAAACAAAAGAAGAACAACTTAACGTATTCAAACAAAATGAGACTAAAATAAAAAAAATTATTTAAATCTGATAAAGACAGGTGCTTCTCTTTTCAAATTTAATATAAATTTTCCCTGGATATAAAATTATAAAAAAGTAATAATAATCAAAACAGAACATTTTATTCAATACGCATCAATTATGCATTTTTTTTTATTTGCTTATAACTTATTTTGTTTTAAGTTATTTTTAACTTATTATAACTTATTACTATCATACCAAAGGATCTGGAAAAAAACGGCGAATAAACTAAGACATCAAGAGACTTAGGACCACAAACGAAGTTGGATAAAGGAGTAAAGTATTACTTATTTGTGTATAAGATTATTCAAAAGTTTGAAACGTGTCGATTAATAGGGAATAAAAAAGGAAGAAAGAAAAATACTGGAAAATCTAAGATTATTTTTCAACTAAAATCTGCAACCGCCGCAACATTGCAGCCTTTCCTTATCCTTGGTGAGCCACACACAGCAACAGGAAAACCAGAAGTAACCATTTTCTAGAACAGTACGAAAGTTGGGTTCGATGTCTTATAATGCAAAAATCATAATATTTCTAAGAGGTCAACGCTAAATGAAAGGAAAAACAAGAAAAAAAAACCCAAAAGGTAGTATTCAAAATATAAAAAATGTGCACGTGAATAAATAAACGTTTAAAATAAAATAGTACAAACTGTTCATAAAAGTTTTAAGTATCTAATTTCGTTGTTATTTAATATCTTTTTTTGAGGCAAAGAGAACAAAATTTCAGGAGTTATAGGCATAGTGGCTTAATAAGGTTTTGGAATCCAGAAAAAATAAAACGGCTTCCCTTCAACTTTGACTCTAAATGCATCGGGGAACAAGTTTGACTTTAAAATATCGAGTTTTCAACGTAAAGAAACTTGAGTTTATAGAATTTAAACTGTGGATATAAACTAAACTGATCTACGAGTTCTGATCAATAAGCTTAGCACCACAGCAACAGAAAACATGGAACAGTATTATCCAATCTTTATCTTACTTATGAGTTGTAGCTTCGAGCTTCGAAAATCCAAAATAAAAAAACGGATCGAGGTTTGGAAAGGTGGAGGATATACTGCGCAGGTCGGATGGCTAATCCAAAGATGATTTAGTAATGGCCTAAAGTGGTCATTAGAGGAACAAAACCAACAGAGCGATGAGAGTGTCGATAATAGAACGAATACATCCCAGAGCAGATAGAGTCAGAACAAATATTTGAGCTGACACAAATCAGCGGTAGAAATTATAGAGCCCGTCCTCACGAAGAACATATATCCTCCCGTCTACTTTATGGCCTTATCTCGGGAGGATTCCGAGCCTTTACTAATGAGCTTAAGTGCTCGTCCTGAGCTCTATGAGTTATTGCCGGAGGTGGGTCAATAATGACCGCGGAAGGTACTGGGATCTGTGACCGCGTCTTCACGAACATCAGTGAAAGTATGGCGGGAGCAGTAACAGGCATCCAAGTACCTCTTTAGCACTCTGACAGTACTAACTCACGTTTCAGCGCTTATGATATTGATGCTTGCTTTCCTCAGAGTACTGCTGTCGGCCATTTGCAATGTTCATTAAACATGGAAGATTGATTCTAGCTATTTGCAGTGACTAAATAAATATCAGCGAGGTTCGAAAGGGCTATCTGAGTCAATTTTGCTTTAGGGAAGTATGCAAAAATATACGGAACGAACAGATTGGTTTCTTAGGAACAGTAGTTGTTTTTTCTCATATAGCTTACGGCTTCAGCTCATTCCTCGAACGGTAATGCATCACTAGCACTCCTATAAAAAAAAAAACTGCTAAATTCGTAGGTTCATAATTTCCTCAGCATTTTGTTTTTATAGCTCCATATTTTTTTT
>NW_027112719.1:314583-319594 GCF_000696795.3 Halyomorpha halys
TGAGGTAATCATAATGGTATGGTACAAGCATGTAGAGCAACTACCCATTGGTAGCACTCTAAAAACATTTTTACAATATAAGGTCTCGAGGGCATCTTCTTTTCAGACGCCTCGGAGGATTGTCCAGAATAAAAGAGGAAGCAAGATTAGAAACTAATGGGTTTGAGTGGTTAGGGAGTTTGTAATGGAAGGATTGATCTTTATTTTCTAAACGAATAATTTTCTGGTAATCCTCGTTTTTTTTGGAAACATGGGTGCATAATTACCTATATTTGTTATATTTATATGTATCTTCTATAATTGGTTAATAATTTGTCGTGAAAGAAAGCTATGTAAAGAAAAATTCTTTTGTGCAAGCGTGAGTAAAGTAGAGGATGGAAATTAATATTAGACTATCTACTCAAAACTTCCCTACTTTCCTCCTACTTTGGGCCATATAAGACGTGCCGTTTTTAGAATATAAGTGTTTAAGAAAAATTAAATTTGATTTAACTATTTTGGGACCACTTAGTTACTTCTTGATTGGACCTACGAAATTATTTTTTATAGGTTATAACAACAGACGATGAAATTATACCAGATAATTTCTAAACTAACCATAACTTTAATCTTTAAGAAAAATAATGTTATATCCGTAAAAAAATATATAAATATAAGGCAATCCACAGTGATGTTGATCTTTGCCGATGCATACTGACTGAGCTTCAATCTTGGAAACATTCCTAACATCATAATATCTATATTAGAATATATTAGCTTATATATTTTCAATAGTTAATATTAAAAAAATATATTGGAATAAAAAAACATTGTAAAGAAAATGTATTCAATAACAGTAAGAGAAATTAACTGATTTAATAATGATGTAATTAAATCAAATTAGTTATATATATTCCTACATATTTGTTTTACTAAGGTAATCAAATATTTCCGGAAGGTGAGGGCTTTTATCGTTTAGTAAAGCTGCAAATGATGTGCTAATCCGGTCTCTATCAAATGCCTCCATGTCTAATATTTCCCGACAGTAAGTATTCTTGGGTTACTCTTGTGTGCCCGATTCAGTCAGTAATATTTCGTATCGTCTGGAGCTTTGTACTGATGTCTTCCTTAGAAGTACTGTACTCTTAATTAACTAATTAATTAATTATAAAACTTTCTGGTCCAAGTTGTCAGTTATTTATTTAATATATGTATTGTCATCATAGGATAAAGGTCGTTGTGAGGATAAACAAAGCAGTCAGATGGCGGGATCAATGGTGCAGCTTTTGCCGCTTGGTTAGCTTTATAACTGCCCAATATGATCTTGTGTCCTGGTATCCAGAAAACTAAACTGTACAGTCAGTCCAATCTAACTTGAAGATTATTTGATATATGAGTTTACGATAGTATGTGTTGTATATACATTTTTCAATAGTGACTATGAACTCTTAGAGCCTGTGAACAGTAGGATATCGTTTTTACTTGTTCTATAATAGTACTTAAGGTAAATTTCTGTCTGTTCTACAGTACAGTTGATAAATATATCAAAAGGAATATTTAGGAATTTAGCCTTACTATAACATATTACTACTGAAAACTACCCCAACAAAACAATTTAATGATGAATCCAAGCACGATTGGCTTGATTCTATGACATATAGTGTCCAAATCTGATTGCGATAATTTATTTTTCCAATTACGTCCGAAGCAGTAACTGCCAATCATGTTAGTTTCTCCTTACATACAACCGATAATATTCCACCTGTTAAACCATCATAATCTAAATGTGTTTTTAGTGTATTACAAAAGGAAAAAAAATCTTTAATATTACCAATTAGTATATAGGAAAATTTACAAGGAAATGCTGACTTTCAAAATAGCTAACCCTTCATTTTTTAGAAAAATACTTTTAATAATATTTATTGATGCAAAATGTTGACTTTTTCTTTTGAAACAGAATGCCAAAAATATAATAGTTTACTAAAAATTTACATTTTTCTTTTGATAATTTATTTCTTTGATGCTAAATTATAATTTTATAGCGTTAGTCATATTGCCAACTGGTTATGTAAAATCAAATGATAACTAATAAATATGTAAACATTTATCTTCATGACGAAATGGACAAAAGTACTGCGCCCACACTTACCAATTTAACAATACAGATAGCTTATTTGTACGTTATTCGTTATTCTCCATTACCATCTACGTTTAGCTGTGGCAAAAATTATCGAAACTTTTTCGGTTTTTCAACGGTGTATAATACGTTTTGTTTTCCAGCTGTAAAAAATATCGTTCTACTATTCAGCTTTGATAATTCATAAAATTCTGTAATAATTTATATTTATTCCTGGTTTATTAGGGAGGGTGGTGGCACTGTGGTAAGGCTCAATGCTAATAACTCTGATGGCCCAGTTTTGAATCCGGCTCGGAAGATAATTATTTTCTATTACACATTGGCCGTGAGTCAACTCTGAGGGTTATGGAGCTCTCTTAAGGTCAACCCAGCCTCATTAAGTGGGTACTTTTAATTGGGGAAAAATCAGGTATTTGTGGGTTCTGAAACAATACATCTTTGTTTAACCGTTGTAAAACAGTACTTATAAAGTGCTGAATCCATGACCTAAAAACGTGTTTTCCGTGAATTTCTCAGATTCTAATTTTTTTACGATCACAACACTCCTCCTTACTATGTATTTCATATATAGGTATATGGAAGTAATCTCTTGTCTTGAACAATGTATAAGGTTTAATTTATGGGACTCAAAATATGGTTGTAAGTTCAATATTCAGGACTGCTTTACAAACTACATAAATTCCTACCCCTTACATACTTTCTCACTATCATTCCCTTTCTCTCTGATTGATTAATCAAAGTAAACCGGTGTTCCTCAAGGTAGTATCCTCGGACCTATCATTTATACAGTCTATACAGCTGACATCTTAACACTATCCTTACCACCTATGTCGATAACACATGTATGCTCACAGTTCATAATATTTTCCCTTGAAGAATAGAGTTGAAAATGGAAAATTAAAATTAATACCATTAAATCACTATACAAAAGGTCTAAACTTACAACCATTACAAAAGATAGATCTTCATGTCTGTAATAAGGCCTATCTGAATATAAGGCTGATTTGATATTTTGGGTTCCACAAAACTTTCGAATTCCTCTTGTATCCTTTCAATCCGAAATTCTCAATACGCCTTACTTTGTCACAAATTAAATCACCCATAAAGACCTTAATGTTCTATATGTAATCAATCTATCCTGAACCAGATATCATTCCTTCAACTATAAACGCCCTAACCACTATTTTATAACCTTGCTTCTTCTTCTATTCCTGAAAATCCTGAGGCACCTGAAAAGAAGATGGTCTCGAGACCTTCTAATGTAGAAATATTATTAAAGTGCTGCTAATGGCTAGTTTATCAACATACCTGCATCACTCCTTTATGATCTTACATCAAATTTACCAGATGTATTTTTATTTAAATACAGTTGTAAAAAACAAATAAATAAAAAGTTAAATGTTACAGCTATGGTTATTATATTAATTTGTTTTTTTGTTTGTAATTGAGTTTCTAAATTTTTAATTTGTTCTTGTTCCTCTATTAATAATGAGACGGAAACAATAGTTCTATTCTGAGGATCATCCCCCCGCTGTTGACGGTGGGCTACCAAACAGTCCACTCCTTCTCCTCCCCTCCCACTAATAATAATAAAACTCTAATAAAGGTGGCTTTACGATATCGAGCAAGCGGTGTAAACGTTTATTGCCAGCTATGAGGGCTCACCTACGCAGACCGGCGGCTTTGATTCCCGCCTAATGACAGGCTGTTTATTGAGGCTATTTATTATATGTTTATTCATCCTCCTCAGTCATTCACAACTTCGCTACAATGACCAGCTTCATTATAGCGAGACTTTTATTTCTCCTGTTGTCACTGTTCCAGGCCATTGTTAGGTTTTATATTTTAGAGTTTATGCCCCTCTTTTATGAGTTAATCGCTTTATTGCATAAGCATTTAATGGCCCAAGGAACAACGAGTTTAAATACAAAAAAGAGTCAATATGGGGTGATGGTCAGAGGTGTGGTCAGTGGAGTAAAGAACTCTAATAAATTAAGGATATTTTATTATGTCCAAATTACAGCCCTCCTTCAGGGCTTAATATAAACAACATGAAAACCATAAAGGAAAAAAAAATAAAAACAGTATAAAAAGAAAAATATGACTACATACTGTATAAGACTTTAAAAGAAAAGGGAGAAAATATGAAAATCAAACTGCACATGTATGTATATAACGAAATTTAAAATAAAATTATGAGAAAAGTGGGAATGAAAATTATTAAAAAAAGTAATGAAAAACTTTTGAAATTTGGAAGAAAAGAAACACAACCAAAAAATTATATAAGCCAATACCACCGATTGCTGTCTGTATGTATTTGTCCAGAGATGCATTCCTAACACAAATATACAAGATCAGTTTTGATGCAATCTTCCTACCTACCTACGCTTCTGTTTATTCTTCGGACGTTTACCCGTTGTTCAGCTTCACAATCTTGTACACATATCTTATTCATCTCAAAGGTATAAGCTGAATTGCATTTAATGGAGACAGGGGCTTCAACATGGCGTTGTATGGCCTTCTAAATTTTCAGGTTCATTCGTCTCTCAACAGTCCGAATGTTTTACGCACATTCAACAATTTTCAAAAAACCTTGAGGCTCTATAAAGTCCCTTCCAGCTAAGTCCGATGGACAGGCTGATCAACAATTAGGGCAATCCCGTAGGGTGTGAGGCAGGATTGAGCGCCCTACTCAAATATTTTTAGTTAAAAAGATATTATAGTCACAAATTTTCCTAAGCAAAGTTAATGTAGTATACAAGGAAAAATCAATAATAAAGTAAAGAAGGATATGGATATAAGAAAAAGAAAAGTAGTTGAAAAATGTTGAGAAACGTTGGTTATGAAATTTTCAGCATTTATGTTTAAATTAGTTTGATTTTCATAAAAATATAT
>NW_027112719.1:319649-350557 GCF_000696795.3 Halyomorpha halys
TATATATATCGTTCTAACCCTTTCACAGTGTAGTAAAATTATACTTATTCCTTTCGAACAGCTCACTTTATGTGCTGTATACTACTTCTACTATATATATACATTATATACTACTCTCCTGCTTAGATTACCTGATAGTTGAGACGATATGTCTCTAGAATGATGTACTTATTTGTTATTGTTTATTTTCTTAATTACAAGGTATCACTGCTTAGGCGACGATATCGCATGGTTATTAATAATTAAAATGTTGAAATATTAAACCGTCTTAAATGTAATTGATATGAATGGATAAATATCATGAAATAATTTCCTTTAGAGAATACTTTTTTGATTCTAAGTTATAATAAATAAATTGTATTGAAAAAGCTATAGTATAAAATCAATAGAGACAAGGTTAATGAAGAGGGCTGAGCTATGGGACAAGGCGATCACAGGTGTTGAGTACCAAGGATAACTAAATGAAGCAGTTCATTAGGAGCGGAGCGAGAAAGGATAAATAGAAATAAAAAAGGAAGAAGAAAAAAAGAAGAGGAGATACTTACCCTGAAGAATTTGTTGAGAGTTGAGCTGTGTAGGTAATAAGGTGTGATCCTTTCCTCTGTTTGCTTCTCACAAATTGGCCCCTGGTCTCCTGTCTGAGGATGGATCCCTCTGCGCCACCTTACCGCTCCATATTATCTATTAGTGGGTTTATAAATTGGATGAAGGAGTATAATGGAGGGGGTCAAGTGAAACCAAAAAGGTGGGCATATAGCGTTCTAAAGGCATGCTGGAGAGGGGACATCCAAGACGTCATAGTTAAAACTCTTAACCAATAATATTTAGTTAGTCATTAATTTTGTTTTTTGTTTAATGCTAACTCTCGGGTTCTTTCTTATCATAATTCTTATAAACAGATGTAGTAAATGATTAATTTAAATAATAAATCGCTGTGTAATTATTTCCAGTTTTTCTTTAGTGTTGTATAATTTAGTTAAAAGGGAGGGGGATAAATAATAACGAGTGGTAAGAATAATTTTTTATAATTGAAAAAAAAATCCAATGTAACGTTGAACCGGTTAAAAATAGATAAGATGTTAAATATTTTACAGATGGAGCTGTATAAATAAAAATGTAATTATGTACATTCTATAACATGATCGAGAAGTTTAGAAACCATAAACAATTTAGTATATATAGACTTATATTGCAATATTAATCAGATTATTTTCGTTTTCCTACTTTAGAGATTAACGAGACTTCTTACTAGTTATAACAAAAACATCCCTATACTCTCAACACTTCTTTATCATTTTTACACTCCTACGTTTCAGTTATTGCGGCTATTTTCAGGGATCTTATTCATACTATCACAGCTAAACATATTTACAAATATAGTGATTAGGTGACTGTGAAAATAATAGGTAACTGAATAATGATAAAAATTGACAAAGGCATAAGGCCCTGCATTAATGTGATAAGTTATGTTCGGCGCTGTTAAACCTAAATAGCATTGTTAAATGCAAACTAATAAACGAATCTGTTTCAAACAAGAATTTTCACTATATATAGACATCTTACTTCAATTATTTAATTTACTAATTTTACATCAATAAACTATTCCTGCCGACGTTTTGGACATCTTCAGACATTATAAAAAAAATATTTAAAGTGTTCCTTACATTTAAAGTTTTGAAAAATGGCCAAATTTTCTTTAATTTCTTTATCAAGTTTAATTTTAATTAATACCTTCCATTATATGTTTAGACCAATTTTTGTTCAAATTCTTTTTTTTTATTTTTTTTTATTTATTTATTGATATTTACAACTGTATAAAAAAATACAACAAGTAAATTTGAGCATAATGACATAATGATATGATACAGGATGTAGAGAAACTACCCAGTAGTAGAACTCTAAAAACAGTTTGCAATATAAGGTCACGAGGCCATCTTCTTTTCAGGCGCCTCGGAGGATTGCCAGGAATGGAAGAGGAAGCAAGGTTAGAAACTAGTGGGTTTGGTTGGTTATGGAGTTTATTATGGAAGGAATAATATCGGGTTCGGGCTAGATCGGTTACATAAGGAACATTTAGGTCTTTATGGATGGTTTTATTAGTAACAAAATAAGGAGTATTGAGGATTTTATGAAGGTGCTTAATTTCCACTTAAAATTTTACCAGTTCATTTAAAATATTGTAACCAAAACAGTATTGTAACCTACAATTAATGACTGTCATTGCATATTTGTATATTACAAAAATATTTTATAGTTAATTACCCTTTACTCACTACAATGCTACTATTACATTGTTCATTGTGTACAGGACTATAAGGTATTGAAGGTAAGCAAATCGAAATTATAGATAATAAAATTTGGCCATATTTCAAAACATTAAATTTGACAAAAACTTTGGCTGGATTTGTTTATTGATGTATAATTAATAAAATAAAGAAATGAAATAAGAAGCCACGTTATTTCCCGAGAGAGAAAAAAAACAACAGAAATTACTTGATTTCCTTCGAATAATAAATTACTAAATAAATCAGATTTTATATTTTTCATTGAATTTATTATGAGATCTGAATTATCTCAGATAACGTACTAAATAAATTAATGAAGGACCTCAGAGAACACTATTTAAGTACCTTTAAATTATACTTAATACTGTCTTACTGTTAATTTTATCAAGACATGAAACATATTCTGAAAAGTTCGAGGTTCGGTCAGATTTAAAATAAAAAGATTTTGTTATTTATAGTATGTCATTAAAAATGTGATGAATACTGAAAAGGGTTTAAATAGTGGTGGTAAAATGCCGGTACTTAAGTAGGCTGGTGATATATTGTAATTGGGTGAGGACAAGGAAACTATGAAACTAATTAAACTATGTTAATAAATAAACTATAGTAAGGAACTAGATCTCAAAATAAATACGGATAAAAGAAATATATGGTTAGCAGTAGAAATGAGAGCAATATCAATGGTATAGATGTAGGAGGAAGTACATTTGAATAGAGAGATATGTTTAGGTATTTAGGTTCTACAAAACTAGAAAACACGAAATTGATGTGATAATAAAAGCGAGGTTAAAACGAGAAGTGCTTATTATTTTTCAATTTCGAAACTGCTTAGCTCACGCATTTGTGCAAAAACTTGAAAATAAAAATTCACAAAACTGTTATTTTTCCCACTGTTCTTTACGGATGTGAAACGTGGCCTCTTTCACTTAGGGAAGAACAGTGGCTTAAGGTTTTTTAAAATAAAGAATTAAATAAAATATTCGGACCGAAAAAGGATGAGTTAACGGAAGAATTTAGAATGCTACAAAACACAGAATGGTCGTCTCCCTCCCCCCCCCCCCGGACCTGAAACGACAAGTTGCTTAGTATTAAGTTATCTTGATGATTCCACACCATTTTTTTTTAAATTCCGTCCACTTAATTTCGCAAACATATTTTTCCTGAAACACAGTCAAAGAGCACTTCCAGCAGCCAACTGCACTAATTGTCCTGAAGTCTGAGTCAGCCAAGAAATCTTTATTTTACTGCCCCGCTGTCCCTCTCGTTAGTCAATTCTTAATTTCGTCTCAGTGGTGAATAGTTTTGCTATAATCTATTTTAATTTGTTTAACCAATTTTCATTATATTTTTTTTTCAATTATCGAAGACAGATGATATAAGTATTAATGCCTAGTTTTTTCAGAGTACCTTGTAATCAGATAAAAATTATAAAATTAATATAATTTACACATATAAATGTGCAACATTTACAACTTTCTCCTTTTACTGTAGCAGGGATACATTTTAAGGATCCTTTGTAGTAGTGAGATCGGCTGCACTTGTGTTCATTGTTGTAGGTCAAATGTATTGGTCGTTATTATTGCAATATTACTAAAACTAAAAAACTAAGTCTAAATATGTGTTTGTAGCACTGGTCGAAATTGGTCTTGCAACCCGGGAGCTGAAGAGGGCGTTAGTGTCCTGAACAGCGGGTTGATATTTGTCTTCAGCAATTCGAAGAACTTGAATGTGTCTCCGCTTTATTAATTCGGGCACAGTCGGTACATCGAAGATCTCGTGAAGTTGTAGGGTTTACTTTTTCTCTGTGACGTAAACCTTGTTTGAAGAGCGGGGCTCCGTATAGGAGAGCTGGTCGTAGTGAGCTTTTATTGATTTTTATTTTCAGGCAAAGCAAGAGAGCAGGTGATGGAAGCGGGTGGTTTATCATCTTACCTGTCTTACTTTATTATAAATGTGGGTAGATAGGGCATGATGGCGGTCAGCTTGACCCTAGGTAGACTATGGAGGTAGGTGGCACTAGTGGGTTGTTTCTCACTTAGAAGGAGCTTGATAATTTAGGCTTTTTCCCCTTCTACAGAACAAATATCGCACAATCGGTTTTGGTCGGATTAACATTAATGTTCATATTCAGAAGATTTTGTGTGGTATCTTTAAATAAAGTTTTGGCGTTGCCCAGTGCTGTAGTGGCGTAGACAATGCAGCTATAAATGGCGATGTCATCTGAATATGCAAAGATATTTGCTTGTCTGTAGGTGTGTCTTACAATGTTACATAATATAAATAATAATATTAATAATATTTCTATTACTTGATAATAACTTATATAGACCGACTCAAAGCTGAACACTTGTTGGGAAGTAGTGTAAAAATATTCAAGAGTCAATTTTATCGAATTGCATCTTCTTCTTTTGCTTACGCATGCTCAATTTTACTTGACACACCAATATTTCAGAAAAAGTTCTTACACGTAGGACTCCCAAACACAATGTCACACACATTGTAAAGAAATAGATAAATAAGGAAATATTCCATCGAAAAACCATTAAATTAATAATAGGATTAATAAATTGAAATTAAATGCAAAAGTAGTTCATTGAAGCGAAATCGAAGTTTTGCCATTGTGGCATTCATTAATTGAATCCGGACATGCCGCAATCAAATGATCACAAGGTTTCTCAGGGAAATGATGAGTAAGCGATGGAATTTTCTGCTCTAATCGATCCTAAATTACCTTAAATCGAATCGAGTTAGCGACGTCCTCTAGTCCATGTTGAATATATTAACCAAATTTGAAAAACGATCTTCTAATTTTCTTCACCAATATTTAATTATGTAAAGTAAAACAATTCAATTCCAAGTAATCCCTCATTAATATTTATTTTAATACCTGCGATAATTATTTTTTTTAATGTCTTTTGGAGATTTAATTTCAGTTCATTAAAATGAGCAAAATAAGAATTAAAATTAGTAAATTGAAACGTTACTCTTATAAAATCTTAATAAACCACCAGAACTAACATAGTTTGCAATAGAACTGGATAAGAGTAAAATGGAGGTTTTTTTTTTAGAGGAAAGGGGAGAGATTCCATATCCTTCCTGCTGTTCTTTTCAGCAAGTAGTCAGTTTGTTTATTTCTGATTTGCAATTTATTTATTTAATTTTTATGATATTATTTGAGTCTTATATGTTTATGAAAGAGAAGTAACAGAAATTAAAATTCAATAAATCTCATTTTTTGTCAATCACATAGAAAAAATATAAGAATGGGGCTATGTACATATTCTAGTCAAAGTATGCTCAGTCGTACAGAGGAACAGACGCTGGGAGTGTTGAAATAAAAAGAGTTGAAACAGTAAAATGCTAAAAGGTTGAGCTCCCAGAGGCTGCAAAAGAAGAAGCACGAACAAACGGTGGAGTGCCTGTACCCTGCCCCCATTGGCTATTAGCGGGGCACTTGGAGGAGTGCAAATTGTTTGCTCCGGCAGCTAGCCACAACATCGTCTCTTTATGAGATCGTAAACGGCTTGTTTAACTTATCTCCTTCGCGCCTCGTCGGGTCGTCTTCTTGTTGCGTGCACGTCTGAGGGGGGAGCGAGAGAGGAAATGCTAGTCCGTAGGGGGGGGGGAAGGAGAGGATTTGATGGAATAGAGTCCATGGGATGAGGAGTAAAATAAATTGTCCTCACTACCCCTAAGAAACTAAAAAACAATCTTCTCAGATTGTTCTTATCATTAGATTTCTCACTTGGAACAATCAATAAAATTAGAGAGCTCCCTTGAAAAAAAATCAGTTCATCAATCTTCAAAGATAAAAAAAAAATTCTTATCTTTGAGCAAATTTTTTTTTTTTACCTGGACTCCAGTTGGAGTCCAATACTGTTGGGAGACAAGTTTTTCATTTTGTGGGACCACCACTCAATACTTTAGTATTATTTAAAAAAAAAATTGAAATGACATTTCAAACAATATAGAGTGGCATTTAGATACTTAAGGGTTAAAGAAATAAATTTTTTTCTTTATATTTAGATTCACATCATGCAAACACTGAATCGACAATGATCGGATTGCAGGTGGGTATTAATATTAATCAAGAAATGACATGAGAGCAACGAAAAGAAAAGAATTCAGCAGCATCTTTTTCTCGGACTTGATTTAGAAGTTCTCTCATCCATGTTCTGTTTAGTTTCCTACTTATGTTCTCAGATATGATAGTCAATGACATTTGTCCTATTAGAACCTTAATTTTGTAGTAAACTGGTATGAATCCAATGACCGTTAGGATTTAAGTCAGTGAGCAAATTTTGAATTAAAGAAATAATAAATATATCAATAACCAATAAAACTAAAAAAAAAAAAAAAATTGACTGAGTACTTATCAATTCTATAAATCTCAATAACTGATTTTTATTCACGAAATGACCATATCTGATTGTAATTAATCTTAAGTCCACTTAATGACCTTGATTCATTATATCAAGCTTAAAATTAGTAAAATATACGTGTGTATGTGTATTTAACTATATATATATTATTAATTTAGACATACTTAGATCCTTTTTTTATCATATTATTATATCATTTTATTTTATTGTATTCTTTAGTTGCTCTAAAGTTTTAATGTTCCTTTTTTTTTTTTACATTAGATATTATATGAAATATGGTATATTTTATTGTATGCTGTATAATATTACATACTTCATATTTTATTCTTATTTTTAATCAAGTCCACTCTATACTTATTAAGAATTCATTAGTTGATTATTATTAATTAATTAATTAATTATAAATTCGTATCATTATTATTCACTTCATATGTCTTTTAAATTTTTTTTTAATTAATTTTATTTTCATTTTAGTATTTTTATAGTTAGTTGAATTATTGGTTTTATCGCTATAAATTAATTCATATAGTATTGTTCTAGATTATAAATCGTGGCACCCTTCCTCTACAGTGCCCGAATAACCAATAGTAACTAACTCATACTTTATTTATGTTTATCATTTCTGTATGTTATTTTAGGAACATCCGTTGTCATATGGTACAATATGATGTATTTTTCTGAATATATAAATGAAATAGATCGCATCTTTTCTATTATATATATCATATTGGTTTATTTATTTTTTTTTTTTAATAAAAATTATTTCTTAATTTTGATATTATTATAGTTTTTATTTAGTAAATGGATCGAATGATTCTAACAGCATTTACTGTTATTCTACAATAAAATGTATTGGTGTATTATCAAAAATATCCTCGATGATTAAATGGAAAGTCTTTTTTCCTTCTGCTAAAAGAAAATAGTTCATCAGAAAATGGGAATGCTGTCATGATGAACAAATGTAGATTTCCAAAAATAAAAGAAGGAAAACAAAACCTAATTTTAGTATAGTTACAGATCACAATACACCTCTTGTTCTACACCACAAGCTGACCAAGAAAGTTGGATATTTTAATTAGATAAGTAATTAATTATGCTATTATGCATTAACAAAAAACTGATAACATTTCAGAAAGGCACTTTTGTGCCACAGCATACGGTTTACACCTATGGCGGAGTGGCTGGTAGCTCGCATCATTTTGCAATGATCCATAAAAATCAAATGGAATGGGCAGCCGAACTAATAACCAACGTTCTGTGTTTTAGACGATTTACGAGACCTTTTACGTCGTCTAAATCACGTGGATATATCTCAGTGAAATTTCACGATTCCAAATCTATACCAACAGAACAATTGTATCAAAATTGAAGAAAATCTGAAAAGATAATGTCAAAAAGTTTGTTAAATTGACATGGGATGAACCTGCTATGATACTCGTAGTATAACACCTGTATGTGGCCCCGTATAATTTAGACAAAAATACTGAGTACGATATGGTAAAAATATATTTAAAAAAAAATCTAGTAGCATGGACTATAATGGTCAAATTTCAATTTCAGTGATGAGTTTTAATTTTGATAGGACTCCTGAAATGTTTTCCGAGGAGCCCTTAGTTTCTTTATAGGAGCCGTTTTTAACTAAGAGTACATAGGGATTAGAGAATTTATTGTCTAAATAATTTTTGGTCATCAATAAAATTAACAACGGACTAGTTAAAACCATTATTTTATTTATTATATTACTAGCAGATCCGACTATGCTTCGCTATTGCTAGATAAAGGAATGTATGTACATTAATTGAAGGTTTGATATAAATTAATATTTTTAGTTAAAATTATACATACATTATTATTTTTCTTTACACTTTGGATTAATAATTGAATTAATTGTACCTATTTAGTTCATAGTGCTAAATAACAAAAATAATAAACATGCACAGTAATAATATATCATAAAAATCGGTAAATAATTTATCTGGTCTCTGAACACATTACTAACCGGTTTCCATAAAACTATAATACAAAAACCGTTTCATCTGTCAGTACTAATATTGATCATAAAAGGATCTCTTCAAATGATAATTAAGAATGTATGGCGCGTTAGTGTGAACAGCGTTCGAGTTATAATAACAAATTTAAAAAAATCAAAGAGAACCTGTCTAAATTCAATATATATTTTTTTTTAAATACGTAATAAAACTTCAATAAGTTGTATATTCACAAATAATTGTTCGAATTTAATGATTTTTATTGTTTTGCGGGCTATTTAGATCACCATTCAAATAAAATTAATAGGTTTCAGAAGACGTTACAAAAGAACATGACTTGCTGTCTCCTAAAAAATATTTTGTTGACTTACTTAATTTGAAGCCTTATTGGGATTTCATTATTTTTTGTGAATATAAAATCTTTTAATGAAATCAGTAATATTTTTGTCTTATTCTTCAGAAAGAGAAAAAGCGATAGGTATAATTGTGAGAAAAATACTTTCTGAGTTCTGCGCCAAAAATGTTTAATTTTGCACATGACTTTTATCTTACTGAAGAAATTGGGGATTTCTGTACCTTTAAACTTTCCCATGGTGACACAGAACAATTCGGAAAAAAAGTGCACGTAAATTAGACTACTTTAAAAGTTTACACATTCGAACAATTTCTTTTTATATAGATATAGATTTTCAATCTATCTTAAAGCAATTTTAGTTTTTATTTCATGCTTGATTCGTTCTAATTAATCAAGATAAGGCTGGAGATTCCGGGAGGTGGACTAGCAGGTAACACCTAGGTAATACCCGACGTTGGCACGTGGTATGGTCGCCAGCATGGTGAGGTGGATTTTTACATAACCTAAACGTTGATAGGACATGGACTTTAGAGCCTACCAGTACCGCTTAAAACTGGACAACACCGCAGAATGCCCTGAATGTTAGACTGTCGAGGAAACCGCGGAGCGCGTGTTTTTCACTTGCATTCGCTTTGCAGCAAGAAGTGAATTGGAGAGAGTGTGTGGAGGACACATCACACCAGAGAACATATGGTGAGCTATATCCTACTCTCAGACTAGCATGGAAACGTGAAAACCATGCCAAGAAAGCGAGGCGGCACTCAGCCATTTTCCTCTATGAAGTATTGCCTAGCGGCGGTTCCGTGGAGAGGAATGAACAGGTGTAAGGCGGTGGTTTTAGTGGGTAAAATCCCACACACGTATAGGTACGAGCCTATCTATCCGTGTCTTTTGAAGATTTCCACCGACCCTCGTAAAAAAAAAAAAACACACACACAGATATATACATATTTTTTTGGAAACAGCTGTCCTAATGACACAGTTAGCGACTCCTATCTGCTTCCCGTTCTCCGAGATATCGGTTGTCGGAGCTGGCAGGAAGCCATTTCTGCACATCTTTCCTTCATTTAGCAGATAGCAGATAGTGTTCTCACTATCGTGGCCTATTATTATATTGCTCCGGATGACTGGAACGTCGTTATAATTTAGTTGATGCCAGAGGAAGGCATACGTAAATATCAAATAGATAAGTGAAGTTGGGACCTCATAAGTTCCAAAGCCATGACAATTGCTCCTTCGTCCTGACAAAAATCTTAAAACATTTCTTTAAAATAATACAATCTTTCCGAATATTCCTTATCAAACAATAAATCACTTGGCAAACTTTGTCCTGGTTAATAAAAATTAACTTGATGTGAATTGTACTCGCTTTGTAAAACAAAGTTTTTTAAAGCTGCTGCAACAACTGGTTGACTATGCAATATAGTTTGATAATGCAGATTATAAAACTTCTGGAGAGCTTCGGAATGTTCGACCCGATATTATTTGATGATCCAGTGAGTGTCAAAACCAGAATCACGAGATCTTGGAAAGCTATAAGGAATTCGTCAAAGGTAAAGACCTCTCGATATTACTAGAATCGAAAGATAATACGTGATCATTAATCCCTACCGTATCATTAATGTGGGCGGAATTGTTTGTTATTGGTTGAAATAAATGATTTTTAATTTACTAATCATGTGAAATAACAACAATGATATTGTACAGACTAACTCGGGTTGTACAGGGGTATACCCATAAACAAATAAGTATATAATATAATAACAATACTAAATCACTTTCCACACTGGAAGCCTTTCATTATCTAGAAAACCAATACATAATACAAAAATAGGAATATGTACAAACATATATATAATAAACACTCTTCTATTTAAAAAAAAAATCATGTAACACTCATCCATTTTTCTGAAATTTATGGTTTTTAGCATGAATATATTTATACTAATATATATTTTGATTGCACAATGTTTCCTTATTCTGTAGTGGCCTACAGGAGTTTTTGAGTTGTAATTTTGTTGTAGTTGGCGTTCTTTGAATCTTATAATGTGGGGCACACATTGATTTTTGAAATTTAAACTAAACCTAAAAAAACTTATTCCCTTAATACGTTTCCTGGCACGTCGTTTCTGAATTTTTATCTGGTTTGTTACCAACGCACCGGAGGGGGAGCTGGTGCAAGGGTCCTGAATAGTGGATATTCTTTGGTGCTGTAGAGAGTCGAAAAACTTTATGTGCATGCGTTGGATGGACTTAGGCACAGTGGGTAGTTCGAAGAGCTCGTGTGGTTGATCTGTCTTCATCTTCTTTAGCGATGTTGGCCGCAAAATCTTCCGCAACACTGTATCCTGGAAGCGCTGTAGATGGTGTTGTGGCCCTTCTCTGAGATGAGTGAAGAGCGGAACACCATATAGAAGTGCTGGTCTCACTCATCTATTTTTTTTCCATACCTCTATTTATGAATTTCATTTATGGTGTTTAGCATAATATATATTCTGGTTCTGCACCGTTTTCTTCTTCTGTAGTGGCGTACATTTTAATGAGTTTTTGACTTGTATTTTTGTTGTAGTGGGCGTTCTTTGAATTTTATAATGTGCTGGGGTACACATTGGTGCTGGCACACTCATCTAACCTTGTTTGAAACAAAATAAACTCACTACGTACTTATCACTTTAGTGGGAATATGAACAAAATATTAAACAACTTTAATTAAAAGCATGAAATTTTGCCCATGATTGATGAGATATGTGTTAGTTAACTGTATTTAATGATGACGGAGGAATTTATGAGGAAAAAGACAATTTCAATCTTCTTGAAACTCAATTTCAAATTTTAGATGAAATATGCAAGGCACTATATTGAAAGGTGTTTTTTAAAATAATCTTCCAAACTTAATTCCCGTTTTAATTTTACCTAAAACTTCACGTAGCATATTCTTCTGCTTATTTTTCAGATTGTTTTCAACTAACGAAATTATTCACCAAAAAACTATTAAGTAATAAGTTAATGTAGGAAAAATTTAAAATGCGTGATCAATAATGTATAGGTATAGTCAGTCACATAAGGTATAGACAACACCGATTGAATTTTATTTAAAATAATATATATGCTTTCATTCCCCCTAAGACGTAGAGGTCAGAGCTCTGCCGCTTCTTGGTCTCGTCATCATTGAATTTTTTTTATACCTACGAGGCGATGGCATTCTTAAATGTGGATGGTTGTCATCTCTGATTCAAAGCAAACCAAGGAGCGAGCATCATCTGTAACATCGATTCTATAAAGATGTGCAACCAAGTAATCCGACCGGTGACAGCCCTAAATGTAGCAACCAATACGATCAGGTGTTATACGATCGCATGGACAGATGAGAGCTGCTCGCTGATCTCTTCTGCAAACTTAGCTGCAGCAAAACTAGTTGGTACGTGAGGCATAGACAACCGGGATCCTCCTTCGGCTAAGACATCGGTATGTTTGTTTCCTCAGATTCCTGCTTGTGAGGTGATCAATTGCAGAGAAGTAGGCTTGTTGAGGAGCCACACAAGGAATCTTCTTCCCTCTAAACATTATTTGATTTGTCTGCCCATTATGTCAAAGCTAACAATGAGAATAAGAGCCTTTGTGCATTTCTCTGCTCTTAGAATCCTTAGAGCCAGAATGACTGCACGGAATACTCCATAAAGTTTCCAAGACAACCAACAGTTGTAGTCCCCCGCTCCTCAATACCCGTTCCTCCGTTTCTTCTTGCTTCAATGCTATTCTTCTTCCGGGAATCGGTTTTGCAGTTTCCAACGCAGTCACCCTGAGCTCGCTGGGCTGGGTATTCTACTTGGAGACTGATGATTTCAGTGTTATATAATAGCGTCAGTTTTTGAGCTGATAGGAACGGTGCATGATTCTGGAAGTACACGACAAGGTGATACTCTTCTCTCTAGGATTTAACTTTATTTAGAAATGTTTGTGTGACTAGCCGTCTAGCAGCGTACATAGCAATATACTATAATTTTAAAAAATGGGAATTAGGAATGCGATTTTTTTTTTTAAATACTATTTATTTATTGATAGATATTACAATCTGCCACACAGTTGTGGGCAATAGGTACTAATGATGAACGATCACATTCTCACAAAGACCAAATAAAATAAATAAATGACTTAAAAAATAAAATAAAATCTCTCTTAAAACATAATCAAACTATGTGTATGAAAAAAATAAATAAATAAAATAATATAATCTCTAGTCACATTTACACTCTTATATAGAATATTTACATAATCGACCTGAGGATCCTTGAGCCCACTCTATCCCCCACGTGTGAGGGGAAGAGCAGAGCTCAAAAGATCCCAGCGCATCCCTCTCGCCGCATCATTGGTAGTGAGCCAACGGAGGCTGAGTAAGTGCGCTAAAGTCGCAAACACTCAGCTTAAGTGGAGAATCTGACCAGTGCTAGAACTCCAATTGTCCGTTTTTATTTACAATACGTCTCTTAGCCACTGCCGTTTCAACCTTCTAGGTAGGCTATAGGGATGGGTGGAACTAGATAAGGTTTGAACCAAAGGATTTGGATGGTTGGAAAGGTTTCAACAGGAATGCGAATTGGAAACCCAAGTTAATACAATCACACTTAACGTTCCCTATAATAAGCTTATTTTAGAGCGCCTTTTTTATACTTATCCGAAACCGCTGGTTAATAATATTTAAAAATGTTGTTGTGGTTAATAATACCCAAAAACGTTTGCAACTTGTTCTTTTTTTTCTTTAGGTTATTTCGATTCTTCATTTATTAATCAATGCATTATACCTCAAGTATGTCAATTTTAAACTATAAATTAGATAAGGAAAAACATGAAATGAAATGAATACACAGTAGCGTACATACACCTATATGTGCATTTACAATATGAGAACTTTAGTTCAAACATTCACTTTTAAGAGTGTTACAAAGTTTTATTTTACTAAGCTTTACAAAAAGAGTAAAACGTTCGATTTTTTACATAAATAACTCAAATCGTGGACAAATTTAGCACGTGAAATATAAAATTAGTGTTATTTGAATGTTGTTTCTATGATTCGGAAATTCTGTTGAGGTTTTGCGGAATTTTTTTTTTAATAATTTAATTTTTGATATTTACAACTGTATTAAAATATATACAACCAGTAAATTTTAGTTATACAATGGCGTGAAACAGAAATATGGAGAATCTATATTGATGGAACTTCAATGAAATTTCTAGAGGAGAAGATCTCGAGGCCATCTTCTTTTCATGTACCTAAGAGAATTATCAGGTAATGAAGAAAAAGCCAGGTTAGAAACGGGTTTTAATGGCTGCAAAGTTTATCATGGAAGGATATTTTTCTTGCCAAATCGGCAACTATAGGCAACATTGAGGTTCTGATGCATGATTTGATTTGTGAAAAAGTAAGGAGCATTAAGGATTTTGGACGGTTTCTTGATTAGACACGAGAAAAATTCGATGGCTTAGTGGAGCCCAAAAGCTCAACTCCGTAAGTCCAGATAGATATTTTAGTCATATAAATGAGTATTTTGTAATTAGATGGAAGTCTAGACCGTTTGTTTAGTAAGTGTTGTAATAATCAGAATCGACGAGCAGTGTTCTGTCTTTAAGTCTTGTGTGAGGATTCCAAGTAGTCATTTTTCCAGATGTAGTCCTAGTAGTGGAATATGAAGGTAACAAAAAATGCAATTTCACGCAAATTCGGTCTCTTTTTCTTACAAACTGATTCATCTTTAAATACTTTGAGTTATTGATTCATTTTTATTTTTTCTTTACGGATCTTCCAGAACATAGCGGTGCTATTTGATAAGAACTGTTATATGACAGTATTAAGTACAAGGTGGATGACTAACCGGGATCCAGAGAGATCGGAATGCAAGCCGCTATTGAATAGTAGATTAGAAAATGGGATAATTTCCAACTGTCAGTCAAGATGGAGCCCACAATTTAGCGGCTGTAATGGTTATCATTTGTGGCCGGGCAAATGTATTCAGAAATCTGTGGTGACCTCATAGCTCACCCGCTCAGCACGCGATAGCAACACGCAGGTGTTCCCCAAGGGTTACAGCTCTCCCTCAACAATTTTATCCATTATATACGTTATATCGATATCATGGAAATGATTTGGCCCGTATAAATTTGGCCTTATAATATTTGTAATTATTTTGTTATAACGATATACAACTGAGAGAAACATTTTATTCAAAAAGATGTGCCGCCCAACTGCATTGGGTTACTAAACACAGAGCATACTAAGACTAATTGGACAATTGCTTATTATTCTCATAGTTAGTATTAAAATATATAATAATACTATATGATTTTTTTTCTTATTGTTTTAATTCTTTAATCTTTTTCTTTTTCTATATCTTCATTTTTATTTTTATCTTTTTAACATTCAATCTCAGTAAAATAAATTGTAGAAAAAATAATCATATAACTTCTGTATGGTCATGCACAATTATATTTCATTAAAATCTTTAAAAAATACTCAGCATACATGCATATAAGAAATAAATATATAAGTGATAATCATAAAAAGTTATAAATATTTAAAAAAGTGGTTATCAATATAAAAATAACAAATATAAAAGTAATAAATATAAAATCATAAAAAGTAATATATATAAAATTTGATAATAAATAAATAATTAGTGTTATGTATGCATGTAATCCCCTGAGACATTAGTTACATCATCTGTTACCATTAATGCAATGGAGGATAATTCTCAGGGAATCCCGGATTGTATTTTTTTAAATCATGTAAATACTTGGAGATTTTAATTTCAAGATTTCTTGCTAATAAATTATCCATTTTCAGCATTCTGATGAAAGTTTTATGTAGCCATCTTCTTTTCAGATATTTCAGACAAACCATTGGGAAACAAAATTAGAAACTATTATATTTAAAATACCTACAAGGTTTCAAGTTAATATTTTTTTATCTGACCATGTCGAGTCTATATTACACAAAAATATGTTAATTTACATACAAAATATTTTTTAAAATTTGATATGGCAAATTTGTGACTTGACATGTAGGTGACACACATCATTGAAGTGTCGATCACACCTATAATTTACACAAAAATAAATAATAAATAAAATATATAAAATAAATAAATTTATTTTGTGCATATTCATTTGTAATAAAACGTGAGCTTAGTGGTTGTACTTACTATTTTTGTTCCATGATTAGAATAAAATAACATGTAAATCTTGCACGACAGTGAAACCTCAGAATTATTAGAATGAGTAATGTTTTGGCAATAGACCAATTAGTATTTATTTTGTATTAATTATTATTTAATAAAAAATAGTTATTAAGAAGCTGCTACACTGAAGCTGTTATATTTAGGTGCACTGAAGTAACTAAAAATATGAATTTATTTTTTTCACACCTTGAAATTTATGGTAAAGGTATTTCTGTATTCTCAAAACTATTCTTTTTTTATTTGTAGGAGGATTCACTAACTCACTATTTTGTAAATATTGTCTTAGTTCTTCATTTTATTCTATATTTATTTAATAAAATATAGAACATAAAAAAAATTATGTCCTGAGAACTAATTAGAGAGTAAAAAATGATAAAGACATCAAAAGGTGATAAATAAAGTTTTAGAAAGGTTAGGAGAGGATTTAAATAATTTAAATTTCTTTGCATTCAGTACGACCAAGATAGTTAATTTTTTTAATTATATTATATTATGATTATGTATTCTAATTTATTAATTAATAATAATTTAAACATATATGCGCAATTGTATTTATTATTATTGCTGCACTCTTAAAAATTGTAGAGAACCCTAAAGAGGGAGTAGTCCAAGTGTCAATGTCGATGTGTTTTATAAATAAAAATTTTAATTTACGTTAGTAAATAAAATCTTTCTAGTTATTTAAATAATCTATTTATTCTAGTCTTAATCTTGTTTGAAGATTCTAATTTTATGTCCAGATGAATTCCCAAAAAACGGATCTGTTCAACAATGATTAGCGCACTTTGATTAAAGGATAGAGGAGGACAGGTTTTAGTAGATTTACGATGAAAGATCACCAGTCAATGGACAACTTAGAGGAATTTGTTTGAATTTAATATGATCCTCCAATTAGGACGTTATTTAGTTTGGGAAAAATATATGGATCATTAAAATAGGTTGGGTCTCGGAAAAAAAAGAAGAATTTTGATCTATCAAGCAGATATCTTTTAAAACCGCACGCTTGGGAATTTTCGAGTTTTGCAAAGAATTTTATGAATATATTAAAATCGAGCATCATTTCAGATTGTTTTTATTTTATCTATTCACTAATATTTCGTGATGACAATAATTATAATAAAGGCTTGGAGAACCCGAAGGTTTGATGCCGATACCACCAATCGCTCTCTATGAACAACTGAGTAACGCCTCATAAAATTTAAATCTAACAAATCAAACTTAATGCAATCTTCCCATCTACGTTCCGGTCTACCTCTCGGACGTTTAACCGTCGGTCGGTTACCAAGTCCCTCAACCTTGCACTTCCATCTCATCAGACTCGATGCTGTAACCTGAATTATATTTACGGAGCACATTCCCTAAATTCAGTGTTGTGAGCCTTCTAAATTCTACCGTTAATTAGTTCTTTTTCGGGCTGGGTATGAGTTTTAGCACAGAAAGATCCATGTTTGCTTGTGGTATTTTGTGAACTAAAAAGTATGTGAGTACGTCATAGATCGCCTCCTCAGCGAGTCTAACGGATCTAATGGAACTTCCAAAGAATTTCGTCGCCATTCCCTCCACTTCACCAACGGTCCACACATCTGCCACATTGGGATTCTCCACTACGCGGTAATGAACCCGCGCGAGGAGTTCTTCGTCATAAAAAGTCCATAAATAGGGAAAAAATGGGATTTTAAAATATGAAAACTATAGTAGATACACGGTACAGAAAACAAAAAAATAAAAACGGTTCTTCTTCATAAAAATAAAAACGTCCGAACCGTATATCTACAACAGTCCAAATTTTAACACCCAATCCTTGGCCTAAAAATATTTTAGTAAAGATTTACTATAAAAAAACTGTCTTGATATATGAGCTCTATGAATTTTATATATAAGAAAATTCCCGTGGTTAAGAAATTTTACTAACGCCCGTAAACTTGTTCAGTTATTGAAAATTTAATGTAACAAACCAATTAAATGTACTTACTTTTCCCGTTTTTTTTTTTTTACTGAATAAGGATGTTGTGATGTTTTTCCGTTAGATATTTTAAATTCTAATCATTAAACTCTACTGTCTGATTTGTCAGTGCCATGGGTTTATTGCTATTTGTCTCGTAAAAATATTATGTGTATTATCTTTTAATTAATTTATGAATTATCTACTATTACAATCGATTATTTACCACACTTTCAGTATTTATGTAGAAAATGTAATGCTACCATGTGAGGTATAAGCTGAGTTTTATTATTATTTTTTTTTGTTTTATTATCAATTATTAAGGTAAATAATGGGAAAACATAATAAAAATAATGGAAAAAATTTAGAAAAGGAAATGATCATATTCAAAAATGAGAAAAGAACAACAAAAAATCATGTATTTGAAATTTATTGAACTATGCTTGTATATTATAAAAATTAAAAAGCAATTGCCCAAGTAGTCAAAAGTATGTTGTGTCGTGTAGCAATACAATCCAGTTGGATAGCACAACTTTTTGAATAAAGTGATCCTCTCTCTTACATTCTTAGTTACGCAGTAGATTTAACTCAGTGTTAACCCTGTAAAGTTGCTATGACTGCCATTCACATCTCTGAGAAGTATTCCAAATACAGAGGGATCGTGGAGAAATGTGTTTCTCGACATATCACCCTGGCGACTTTTCATTTACTAATGATTCGTATATTATAACTTATCATTAAATAATTACAATGATCCTTATCATTATCAAGAATTAACTCATACTAACATAATTATCATCTCACCTTTTTGAAAAGATTCATCCATAATCAAGATAAAAATAAATAAAAAGATTTGGCCTAGAATAGTTAAATGATTTTCAAGGACATTTAATGTTCCTGTTGTATAGTCCATCTAAAAAATTTAATTATTTTTTAACAGAAAATGTGAGTTAGCTATTGATAAAATACTTTAAAAAAAAAAATTGCCGGGAGTGTACAGAAACAAAATAACAAATGAAAAAACTTTTAATGGGTAAAATTTTTAACTTCTGGACATAAGAAAATCAATAAAAGCGAAATCTTTTCATTGTAAATGGATTTTTATGTATTTACATAAATGCACTGCACCTCAATTCAACCCAATTTTTTATTACTTTAATGAAAACTATGTATAGTTACGAGTCTAGTAGTTCTAATTATTAATTATTAATAGTAATAAAATTCTAAGTATAGGTAGAATTAATAAAAAATGGTGGCTGTTTCAAAACATAAAAATAAATACATTGTTATTCAGAGCTCTATATATTTAAAACTAACAACACTAGAAAACCTAAGAGAACATAATTTAATGTAGAGTAAGTTTGCTAAAATATGAGCTCTAATAGAGCTATTTACTTACACAATAGTTCCCAAGACATAGCATGTAAAATGTGAATTACATTTCATAAAAAATGTACTGCAAAATCAGTAGTTAGTGAATTTATTTTGAGAAATCCGTATCTCAGGAACCATAAGATGTATAGATGTCTGCCTGCACTTAAATTAAAGCTAGTTAGTGTGTACTTCATAATTTATTTATCTTCGTTTTTATGTTGACAAAATATTATAAAAGATAATATTTTGAAACAGTCGCCATTTTTTATTCCTCCTACCTATACTCATCAACGTTGACTAGTTATTATACATATTATACATTGTTTTCATTAGAGTAAGAAATTGGGGTGTAATAAATACCTTTTTTCTTCTTTTGGGCTCTTGTACTATTAAGTTTACTTTTAGAATTGAAGGTAAAATGTACACCACCAAACACATCATGTACTATATACCAAAAATTACACTATCTAATCCTTATTAATTTTTACCATGTTACATATTCAAGCTGCTTGTAATAACTTATTGGAAGTGGACCTAATAATTTGCTACGGCCATTTTGAGAAATAACGCATATTGGGACTGTGCCCCCTCTGGCAGTAGTAAACTTTATTCTTTCATTTATTAGTACAAGAGCCGGGAAGAAAAAAAAGACAAAAAAAAAAGTTATCTCACCCCAATTTTTGATTACTTTAATAAAAACTAGGTATAATTACTAGTCAAAATTGATGAGTGTGTCAAGTATAGGTTGGGGAATAAAATATGGCGGCTGTTTCAAAACCTTAAAAAAACACTAATTTTTCATTCGGAGATCTATGTCTTAAAAACTCCCAACAACACTAGAAAGTCTAAGAGAACATTATTTAAAGAAGAGTAAATTTGCTGAAATATTAGCCCTAAAAGAGCTATTTACGTCGAATAGTTCTCGAGTTTTTAAAAAGCCCAATTTCTTAAAAATCTACTAAAAGATTAGTAGTAAGTTAATTTATTTTGAGAATTCTATATCTCAGGAACTATGAGACGTAAATGTCTATAACCACTCAAATTCAAGCAAGTTTAATGGAATATAAAAAAGTTTATGACCTTTACATTTGTAGGAATAGTAGTTTCATGATATTTGCTAAAATAAATTGGTTTATAGTTGTTCGGACAAATAAGTTTGATTTATGAAAAACTTCATTTCAGAAACCATTGAACATACAGATGTCTGCCAGCGCTCAAATTAAAGCTAGTTAAATGTAATACAAAATAGTTAATAATGTTTATCTTTGTAGGAGTAGTAGTTTTTATGATATTTGTTGGATTTTTGAAAAAATATATCTCTAGATTCATAAGACGCAAATATGTCTGCCAACACTCAAAATAAAGAAAATTTAACTTACTACAAACTACTTTATGACATTTATCTTCGTAGAGGTAGAAGTTGTTATGATATTCACATATGAATATGAATTTGGCAAATGAAAATTAGTCCGAACAACTATAAATCAATTTATTTTAGCAAATTTCATGAAAACTATTACAAAGAAAAACATAATACTACATTATAGCTCATTAAACTAGCTTTAATTTGAGTGCTAATAGACATCTGTACGTTAAATGGTTTTTGAGATATAAATTTTTCAAAATAAATTCACTAACTACTTATCTTTTAGTACATTCCATACAACATTTTTTGAAATGTTGATTTTTAAAAAGCAATATCTCGAAAACTATTTAACGTAAATAACTTTATTATGGCTCATATTTTACTCTTCATTAAATGACGTTCTCTTAGGTTTTCTTGTGTTATTCCTACTTTTTAAGATATTGAGCTCCGAAAGAAAAATTAATTTTTTTTATTTCTTTGAAACAGCCGCCATTTTTTATTCTCCCTACCTATACTTGGCAGACTCATGAATTTTGAGAGAGAGATTGGTTTACAATTAATTCTAGGTTAAATTGTAGTTTTATAAAACTATTACGTAATTAACACGTTCAACTCTTTCATATATAATTACCATATTTGTGTTAGGAACTGACGAGTAAACGTTCGAGAGCAAGACCGCAACGGAGATGGAAGGCTTGCGTTAAGAGAGATTTATTGGACATAGGTAGAGAATGATTGGTGGTATCAGTGTTGAACCTTCGGGTTCGCTAAGCCTTTAATATTTTTTTCTAGTTAAATATTTTAACTTTGGGAATGTTCGTTATTTTTAACAAACGAATTAAAACTACTTAGTTCTTATATATAAGTTTATCCAATTTCAGAATATAAATGTTAGATGAGGAAGGATGAGTCAATCGAAAAATTTAGAACGTTGTACAAAACCGAATCGCGTGAACTGCACCGTCACTGGAAGGATTTATGTAGTAAACGATTGGTGGTATCGGTATCGAATCTTCGGATTACTATTATAGATCGAAATAAAAAGTCAATAACTAATTTTTTTTTAGTTTCAAGGTTACAATTAGCATTCGTAGTTTTTTCTCCTCAATTCAGCCAACCACAACATAATTAGGTATCTTATTCAATCATCAATAATTCTGTTGATTTTTACGGTTTGATTTTCGATTCAAACGGTGATTTTGATCTCAAAATGAAGATTATGTCCTTAATAACATGCTCGAATTCGTTAAACCTTTTTATAAATCATCGCATTTTTAGATAACCAAAAACTTTGGTCCATCAGTCAAATTAAAAAATGATTAATACGATAATATTCTCATATTCTTTTAACTAAGCCACTAAAGATTACAATAAAAGAAAATATACAATAATTTTAATGGAGCTTTTATTAAGAAATTCGTAAATATACAAATGTTAATTAAGGATGCTTACCTTCCAAAAACCTAATAGCCTTGAAGATGGTAAGAGACAGAGACTACACCTATAAATATCCTTATCAGAGTATCGATTTAACACAGACTCGATGTTTACAACCTATAAAGGAGATAAGAGAGAATTAAGAGGTAAAAAGTACAAATGTCCAATAGCCTGGTTAAGATAGCGGCCCTCGTCCCAAACCTGTTCCTATCTTCTTATTTAGTTCTGCTCCCATCGACCTTATCGCTTACTTTATTCGATGTATCGATATTGAACATGTATTGTCACTTGTTGTAAATGATCGATGAGTATTGCTTTGATATCGATTAATATTATAGTTTTTTTAAAAAACTTTTTTCATTTTTTTTTTCCCAGAGGAATTATATTTCTGATAATTGAGGTGTTTGCTGGAGCAGGAAGGGGGGGAGGGACGTACCACAAATCGTAGTATTGAAATATTACATTCCTAAGTATTTTATATTCATATATTAATAATCGAAAGAATTTTCGGTATTCCTTTCTAATGACCTTGTTCTATTACAATTCAAGAGAAAACCTATTATGCTCGATTCCAAACAGGATAAATACAATAAATTTAATGAAGGCGTAACAAGCCCGAAGGTTCTACGCCTATGCCACCAATTGCTCTCTACATACATCCTTCCAGTGACGCCGTTTTAAACCTAATTTTACTAAATCATTTTTAACGCAATCCTCCCATCAACGGTTCGATCTGCCCCTCGAATGCTTACCCGTCGGTACATCCGCTGGTTACTAATTCGTACAACCTTATACGTCCCAATGCTATAACTTGAGTTATATTTACCAGTTGTTAGTTCCTTATTCAGTGTTGTGTAGCCTTCTAAATTCTCCCGTTAATTCATCATTTTTCGGTCCGAATATTTTACGTAATACCTTATTTTCAAAAACCTTTAGGCGCTGTTCATCATTTAGTGTAAGAGGCCACGCCTCGCACCCATAAAGAACAGTGAGAAGAATAATGTTTATGTAAATGCTACTTTTTAAGTTTTTAGGTAGATATTGCGAGCTAAGCCGTATCGAAATTGAAAAATGGCAAGAATTTCCCTCTTTTATTTCCTCACCAATTTTGGTTTTTTCACAAATTTTGATTACTTAAATGAAAACTAGGTATAATTACTAGTCAAAATTGATGAGTCTGCCAAATATAAGTAGGTGGAATATAAAAATGGCGGCTGTTTTAAAACGTTAAAAATAATTAATTTTTTATTCCGAGCTCTATATCTTTACAGCTATTAACACCAATAGAAATTCTAAGTGAGCATCATTTAAAGTAGAGTAAATTTGCTGAAATGTAAGCTCTAATAAAGCTATTTGCGTTCAATAGTTCTTGAGATATAGCTTTTTAAAAAGCAATATTTCATTAAAATGTTGAATGGAACGTACTGAAATATCAGTAGTTAATTAATTTATTTTGAGAAATCTATACCTCAAAAACCATCTAACGTACAGATGTCTATTAGTACTCAAATCAAAACTAGTTTAATGAGGTATAAAGTACTATATGACGTTTATTTTCGTAGGAGTAGTACTTTTCATTAAATTTGCTAAAATAAATTGATTTATAGTTATTCGGACAAATTTTTATTTGTCTAATTTGTATTCATATGTGAATATCATAAAAACTACTAGCCCTGCGAAGATAAGTGTCATAAACTACTTTATAATTAGTTCAATTTTCTTTATTTTGAGAGTTGGCAAACATATGTGCGTCTTATCAGTCTAGAGATATATCTTTTTAAAAATCCAACATTTTATACGAACAACTAGAAATTAACATTTTGTGAGTTTATTTTGTCAAATATCATAAAAAAACTACTACTCCTACAAAGATAAGTATTATTGACTATTTAGTACGTTAAACTAGCTTTAATTTAATTGCTAACAGACATATAGATTTCTGGAAATAAATTAACTAACTACTGATATTTCAGCACATTTTTATGAAATGTTGCTTTTTAAAAGGCTATATCTCGAGAACTATTGGACGTAAATAGCTCTATTAGGGCAAATATTTCAGCAAATTTACTCTTCTTTAAATAATGTTCTTTTTGATTTTCTAGTGTTGTTGGTAGTTTTTAAGATAAAGAGCTCCGAATGAAAAATTAATGTTTTTTTTAAGTTTTGAAACAGTCGCCATTTTTTATTCCCCCTACCTATAATTGGCAGAGTCATCAGTTTTGACTAGTAATTATGCATAGTGTTCACTAAAGTAATAAAAAATGGGAGTGAGATAACTAACATTTTTTCTTCCTGGCTCTTGTACTATATACTGCACTATATTGGCTCTGGGAAGCGTTGTAAGGTAAATACTTCTTTCCTTTTAGGTCTAAGGTAATATTTACTTCTATAAAAATAATGGTTACATATCGAAATTTAATCCTTTGAATGTTTCTTATTTATGTAGTTAAACTGCGATTAATACTGGAGTTGTTGGCTAGAAACCTAAAATTATACCGTTACCATTTTAAATAATCTACAGTCTAAGGCATTCATAGTCCAAGGGAGGGAATAACTTTTCATCATCGTCTTATTCAAAACCATTTTACATAAGAAATGAATTTATAATTACTTCTAGGTTAACTACCAAGTTGATTGAGCTCTGATCCAGGCAAGCACCGTAGGGTATCAAGCAAAGGACAGAGGGCAGCTTCCCCCTCCCCCCTTACAAGTAATAAAAAAAATTAATAATTTATTAAAAAAAATTATTTCAATCAAATAATTGTAATAATTAATAAAGCATAGCTATTATACATAATTTTCTAAAAATTTTGGTTCCATTCATCTTTTCTGTGCTGAAATGTCACAACCTGAACGACCATGGTTCATTTTGATCCTGGGTACATCCTTACACCATAGTTCTCGATTAACAACAGTTGTAGGATATAAATGGGGCAAAATATTAAAATGAAATATTTGCGATATTATCATGATACTTCGAGAAGGAGACTAAGGCATTTTTTTCCAAAAAAAAGTCCTGCAAACACAGGGGCCTCTATTAAGTTTTTAACCTCCTCAATTTATCTAGTAATGCAGTGATCGATATAATAGGACCCCAACCCTTCCCCCCATCCTTACTAACACCTGAATAGTTGCCATAAAGGAGAGAATAGCAAGACAATTAAGACACTAAGCCGTAAAGGGAACTGGGGCTGGGTGTTGGCCGGTAACGAAGGCCCGAGGAGGTATAAAAAGACAACGGCCCCGAGAGCTCGAGCTATTTGTTAAGGGCCGTCACTATATATATCTATATCCCCTTCGTTACTGTAATTTGACAGTTGTTAGTGGTCCGTCTCTATCCGTGGCCATCTTGTTAGCTCTAATAGTATTTATTACCGAGGGGCCGGTCGAGTTTGCTGAGCGTGGACACAGTTCGGAATGGGGAGCCCTGCAACTAGTTCCGCTATAATCGTAAAGACGGCCATAAAATCGACTGGTTAAACTATCGCCATCTCGATTAGGAATTAAACTTGAAGTTTTGTCTGGATTTTCAGATATATTTGATCCTGACAGCGAAACGGTAAAATACTAAGAACCAACATCTGCTAGATTGGGCCTCATGTTAAACACTCATTCTTTGAGCATGCGATGTTCATTAATACTAAAACAGGAACTGTAAGTATACACTTACTGAAACCGACTTGGACATATTTTATGAGGAACTTTATGATCTTCCAAATGGACAAGTTCAGGGTCTGGTTTCAATAAACATTTATCATAATGAACATATCGAAGACTGAAAATCTAGTGCGCAACACACACCATTTAATTAGGGTAATAATTAAATGGTATGTGATGCGCACTCGAACTTTCAGTTGAAATTAATCCTCAGCAAAATAACTTAATTTAGTAAAGAATACACTGCTCTGAAACACGATTAAAAACTTAAAGATTAGAGTCAAGGGCCGAATTCTTAGACCGCAATCAAATAAAACTTTCCACTTTAACCAGAGTGAATTTTGATATGATTCCACTTAATCTATTCAAGAATAAAACCTGCATTTAGATTTACTACTCAACTGCATGTGGTTTATGTTGACCCTTGAAGTATATTTTTAGGTTATTATCATTAATTATTAAAAATATTATATTGGTTCATTATATTAGTCATTTTATATGAAATGTCCGTTTTTGTTTATCAGAAATATGTTTACAGATTATAATTAATACTTTTTTTTTTTTTATAATATTCTATCAAACTTAGTTTAAACTCGGACACTCTGCAGTCCAAGCTGCAAGAAACATTCACCGATGGTTTGAAATACTACTTTCTGGTAAAACTGATTTATATAACCAACCCAGAGGAAGAACTTCTCCAGCAATTGACGACGGTGAGCATAGGGTTATTGACGAAGAAAACCTTTTCCAAATATTTAAAGGATCTGCAGAACAATATCGACAGCTTCTCTACATTTAAATACCATTGGTAAAGGTAGTTCTATGAGTAACTCATAACTCATGAACAGGACAAAAAAACGAGCCTTTTCTCGAAAAGATAACCACGTGTGATGAAAAGTGGATTGCATATAATAGGCGACGGTGAGGTTAGTGGTTACATGCCACTTGCCATAACCAAATTTGCATCAAAAAATCATTGCTTTCTGTATAGTAGTCATGGCAGGAATAATTAATTTAACCTTTTTTAGGTCATGTTTATTTTTCACAACTTATGGAGGCATAATAGCAATAAAGCCTTAGCTGATTCGAAGGTTTAATGCAGATACCAGCAATCGCTATGCACATTGACCGTGATGACACCAAACGAACCAAAACGAAACCAAAGTTCCGTCGAGACGCAATCCCGTTTGTGGCCGAGGGGGTTGAGAAATTACATCAAAAACCTGGAATCGAATCCGGCATGGAGGGGTTGACTACGAACGTACGCGCATCTTATTCGCTACAATACTAACATCTGAATTATATTCACCGGAAGGAGGCATAACTGTTAAGACCAATTGGCATTTCCAGTTCCTATTTAGGAATGTCTCTCAAATGCTATTTTGGAATTCAAGTCATTCCTCCAAGAGCTGACACACCAAGACACTAATTTGTTCCTATAGTGGATTCTGATTGGCCAAGACCAGGATCAGCAGAATCATCTCCACGGGGTGGGCTTGGCTCGTGTGTACTTTCCGATCAAGAGGGATGGTTAGAAATTATTGTTTTAGTTGTGTTAGATGGAGACCACTATCATACTTGAAATGAGGAGAAAAAAATTGGCAATGAGAATTTGAAAAATTCGGATTTAAATTGGACAGCAAAACGTTGAATAGTAGAACGGCCGAGCTTGGTATAAGAAGGGAAAAAAAAAGTTCCTATTTAGAAGCGAGTCATACATGAGCCAAATTTTATATAGCTCCATTTCAGAAGGGGTTAGTTAGAACAGAATGATATATGGAAATAAAAGAAATGTATTGAAAATAAGTTAAATAATAACTGAATTGAGGGGAGGGGGTTAGCCTAAAGAGGATATTGTTAGTTATACTGTGTTAGATTTAATTTTAGATTATGGGATAGTAATGTTGCTGAAATGAGACTGAAGAAAATAGGAGTTCCCATTTTGGATAGAACTGGGTTGTTGGTGAAATAAATGCTTCGTTTACTTTATTTAGAGTCTTGAGTCCAATGGGTCACCTGTTCTGTGATCTACTGCTGCTGCTGTTGAAGATGGGAGTGTCAGCATTTTGGCTGTGTGCTTTTCAGTGCCACACTCAAGACTGCAGACTGAACATGGTTGATCTTCTGAACAAGGTTGTGACTGAGTTCCCTGAACCGTCTGCAGGTTTTAACTGTAAGGAAAAGCTTCATCAGGTCTGGTGCTTCCTAGATGGCGCTTCTTGGCACATTCAGCTAATTAAAGTGTCCCTTTTAACCCCACAAATTAGAATACCGTAGGCATGTGACTGAACAATACCAATGTTTTTCGCTGTTCCGGGTTAGGTGACCCACATATTTTATTGGAATTGATATCGATACGAAGAATATTTGTGTGTCCGATTTCTACTGTACGGTCCTTGTGGGTATGGTCCATATTTGTTTTGACACCGTTAGATTAGTCACGGAAAAGGAGAACGGATATCAATCAACTTTATAATATATTTATGAGGGGCAATTTGTCTACAATAAGGGCGACATATATTAATATGTATTTGCATAGAGAGAAGACAGACAGACTGAGAGAGCTCTATCATTAGCTGTACTATAATAGAAGGCCTCTCGCCTGACGTTCCCTCCAGCCATGGAATGTATTAACAGCAGTCCTCTTTAGCCCAGAGCTGGCATTACCGATCCAAGTCCCTCTCCGCTAATAGTTCCCCTAATCATATTTATTAGTCTCCTCTTCTCGGCTAAGTATACACACTTCACATCTACTTTGCATTAATAGTCCCGCCATCCTCTGTCTTAGCAGCCGAGATTCCTACCTTGTTGATCATGGCGGAGCTAAGCCGTTCACGCGGATCTATTGCGAAAGAATCATATCAGTCCAAGAGCTCAGGAAAAAAAAGATATTTCACCCAAATTGTTGATTGTTTTAATGAAACCTATACAGAGTGTTTCAGGTATTTTACCTAACTGAAAATATGAAATAAGAATCTCTAATCAAGAAAAAAATTGGTATTAAAGGATTTTCTACTTAAGCTTTTTTAGGAGATATTCACTTCTAAAAATTTTCTTTATTATGAACTATTTAGAATAAAGAGTGAAATGCTTTACTGCTCAAATACATCGGGTTCAAAAACAAACAGCACACTTATCAATCCATGATTGGATATATACACACCATAAATTAAAAAAGATTCAAAAAATTGTTTTTCTACTTTTTAAAACAATGATTAACCATAACCTATTTTTTAAAATGACTTTATTGAAATTTACAACTGTACATAATAATACATTCAGTAAATTATAATGGAGTGATGAAGGCGTGTAGAGAAACTATCCATGGGTAGCATTCTAATGACGGACTCGTGCCCATCTTCTTTTCAGGTGCCACGAAGGATTGTCAGGAATGGAAGAGGAAGCAAAGTAAGAAACTAGTCGATTGAACGGTTAGGGAGCTAATAATAGAGGGAATGATATCTCGTTCGGGCTAGTTCGGTTACATAACAAGAAGATTAAGGTCTTTATGTATGGTTTTATTTGTGACAAAGTATGGAGCATTGAGGATTTTATGAAGGATTCTGGATTGTAAGGATTGGATAGAGAGGAATTGAAGGTTTAGTGGAGCCCCAAAGCTCAACTCCGTATGTCCAGATAGGCCTTATTACAGTCCTGCAGTAATGAAATAGAAGTGTAGACCGTTTGTCTAGAAAGTGCAGTAATAGTCAAAATCGACTTGCAGTTTCCTGTATTTTCAGTCTTGTGTGAGAATACCAGGAATTATAACTTAAATACAAAATATTTCAAATATTTTTTTTTAATAATTTTATTTATATTTTTTTAAATATTTATTTCCACCTTGTTATTTTTTTCTTATCGCACAATTCTGTATTACATTTTCATTATTTATTCTTTCGTTTTTTTTGTTTTTGTTTTCACCGTTATCTACGCTATTATCTCTATTCCACTCTTATACATTCCTTCCCTAGTTTAAGAAGTTTAAAGAAATGGATAAATAAGTTAAAGCACAATTAAAAAGGTTAACAACAACAAAAGATGATTAATAGGAGATACCCTCACAGCTAATTCCAGCAGGTGATGATGTGTGATGCCCAGGGACTCCAATAATAATATTATCCGCCAAAAATTAATACTTATTCCAACTACTTTATTAATAAAAACTAAACATTAACATACCATTTCAAATATTGTTCAAAGTTATAACATTAAGCATTAACACAGGACCGGTATCTTCCTTCCACAGAAGCACTGGCCGAAAGGCTCAGGATGTATTTTATTGTTTTGCAAGTTTTAATTATCTTTAAACCTAATAGAATAGATAATTTTGAGTAAATTCACTGTAATATGAGACCTAAAATAGCTGTTTAAATTCATTAATTTTTGTAAAAACAACTTTTTTTTCCTCCAAATAACATCAATATTTTGTGATTTTTAGCGAATATCATAGAAACTACTTCTCCTACGAGCGATATATAGATGTCTATTAGCTCTCAATAGAGCAGTAATAGTAGTAGGTAGGAGTAATGGTATGATAATATTCGACAATTTGAGTTATTAAGAGTAGTGAGTTGATTTCCAAAACGTAAAAGAAAGTATCAAAAAATAGGTTTCTGTCAAAGTTATTCTTAAAATAACTTTTCACCATCTAAAAGAAAAAAAACATTTACACAATAATATGTGTTTTATGTGAAAAGTATTAAGAAGATAATATATCATAGGAAATACGTTATTTTTTTATTGTTCTTTTATTTTTTTTCTTTCTATAGTTTATTTTTTTTATCCTTTTAATGTTCATATTTTCTCTCTTAGCCCAATTCGTTTTTCCTATTTTTTTTCCCTCTCTTTAATATACACATAGAATAAAATTTAAATTTAAAATTTATAAAATTT
>NW_027112719.1:350617-369965 GCF_000696795.3 Halyomorpha halys
AATATATATAAAACCATTTTTATAAAAATAGTAAAATTATTTCATAAAATTAAATAATATTGCATTTAAATCAAAATTTAAAACTAACTGGTCTTAGTTGTATCCTGTATTATTTTATTTATTTTTATGAAACAACAAGTCAGTTAATTCATGAACACAACTACGGAATATAATTGATTCAACAAATTTTCTTAAAATGCTCTTCCGTTGATTTTTTTTCTCTTTCAGCTTGTATTTATTTTACCTTCTAGAATTGGTTACGTCACTCAACGTAGCACAATTATTTACTAATAAAATATTCAACTGAGCCGTTAAATGAGTTTTAATGAGAAAAAAATACATATTTACTCGGAAGTTATTAACTCAGATCATAACTTATCAACAACTCTCTTGAGTTATTCCACTCTAAATGAAATCAGTTGACGCGCCCTAGGCGTTCCGAATCCTGACAAAGCTCACGGATAGAGTCAGTTATTTGTGAGCGTGTAATTGTGTAGAAATATGTAAATGGTCTAGATCCCTAATCGGAATAATAACAACCCTTCCCATGGAACAAACCACCGCGAGCTTCACTCAAATTAATTCCTCTTCATCAATGTTAACAAGTGAATTAGCTCCGTCTACCTACTTTTTTTCAGATTGGTCATGAATAAATTATCCGAGTTTGTTGTGTAGGCGCTTTCGGTAGTAGAACACGGAAAATTGGAATGAAAATTTTATATTTTTGTTAAAAATTATATCAATGGCTAGTACATAACATATAATCCATATTTCATTAAACTATCATTCATGGAATTTCCAGGCGTTGATAAAAATAGTTTAAAAAAATATCTCAGAATATACCATTTAAAAAAAAATATGGAAGTCAAAATTAATTTTATGTTAGATGTAAAAAGAATACTTCAGGAAAGTATTTATAGTTGGAATGTAACCTTTTCCTGTTCATTTCTGATATAAAGGAGGGAAAGGTACCTTAACTAATGGGTAGTACCCTATACTAAGCTTCTGGGTGGGGGGTCAAGTCAAATAAAAGTCGATATACAGGCCGGATTCTAATCAGCGCCGCTGCAATTCGAAGGTTGCAAAAACCAATTCTGCTCAGCTACATTCCTAAACTAACATGGTATATCAAATTTTAAAAGTATCAAACTTTACATGTATAATCAAAGTATATCAAATTAATATTATTGTTAAGTTCAAAATAGAGTGACCAGAGTTCAAACTACTCTCTTTCTTGAGTTTCCCTTATTAGAGGTAAGTAGTTTCCTGTGAAAATAAAACTAAAACTCTTATCATACAGTATTTTAATATTTTTTTAAAAAAGAAATAAAGAGAAAAAAAAATAGTTTTGAAAAATAAATTTTAACCAAAATAAGCATATAAAAAAACCTTATTTAATATAATTTTAGCAGTGATATGTATTTATGAAAAATAAATATTGTGTATAACATTGATTATTATGTTGTAGATATAGTCCCTAGAAACGATGACATGTACTAAGGTAAAGTAGTATTTATAAAAAATATATAATTTTAATAATGTGACTGGGGTGTTGAAGAAAAAAAAAGAAAAGGGCCGAAACTAAAATGTCGAGAATACATATAATTCTTTAAAAAAAAATTTTTTTATATTGTTTCATTTTAAAAAAGCATTTAATATTCAATTTTTTTTTTATTATATATCACCAAAACCAGAGACGTATAATGTTAAAATTCTCATATTACTATTATTAATATTTTGATTACTACAACTATTATCAATCGGTGGTGTGGAGCTTATTGGTAAGGAACAGTGCTACAAATTTAAAGGACGTGGGTTCGAATGCGCCTGTGGCAGATAATTAATTTCTGTTTCACTGTAGTCTTCCGAGGTCCACCCAGCCTCATAAGTGGGTACTCTTAATTGAGTAAAAATCTGGCGGTCAATGGTGATTCTGACCAAATCACCTCCTTGCACTTCCTTACAAAGTACTGTACCTCTAACACTTCATGGCTTGTAGCGGTACAAATTTACAAAAAAAATACATTTAGTAAACGTGATGTTAGATTACAATGGTATGATACAAACATATAGAGAAACTATCCATCGGCAGCATTCTAATTTCATTTGTACATTATTAGTAGTAGTTGTAGATCTCGAGGCCATCTTCTTTTCAGGATTATCAGGAATGGAAGAGGAAGCATGGTCAGAAACTATTAAGTTTGGATGGTTAGGGAGTTTATAATGGATTGGTTCGGGCAAAATCGGATACATAAGATATGGAGATTTGGTTCGTGACAAAGTAAGGAGCATTCAGGATTTTACGAAGGATTTTGGATTTTAAGGATTGAATACGAGAGAAATTCTTCCTTCGAGCCCCAAAACTCAACTCCATATACCCAGATAGGTGTTATAATAGTCATGTAGATCAGTCTTTTATAATGGATTGGAAGTTTAGACCATGTGTCAAGTAAGTGTTGTAATAGTCCGAATCGAGGTGCAGTTTTCTGTCTTTTCAGTCTTATGTGAGGATTCCAAATTAGTCGTATAATATAACATTTCAGTTTTGTACGACTTTTACTTTTGGGGTTTGACTGTTCATACATGTATATGAACAGTCAAACCCAAAAACTGAAGCACATATTATTCGGCGAGACTTGTTTATTTGGAAAGAATAATTCTCAAAACAGTGTATTTCAGATTTGAATTTTGTCACGATTGCATCACTTCTTCTTATTTAAAACTTACTGTTACTGATAATTAATTAAATATAAAATGTTTGGTGATATTATATAATAATGTTTATTTATCACTAACTTATTTAATTTAGTAGATAGTGATTGATTACCCAATATACGAGTCAACTTTGAAAAATATATTGAACATTAGATTAAAAGTATGCATTACCGGAGTAAAATTCATAAAGTTTTAGATTGAACAATGATATTTGAGTTGGAAGAGGAACGTTTCGGATCAATTGCTGTCAGTGGCAGTTTAATATTGAATCGGAAGGAGATTAGTCAGCAGGGCGGAGGGAAAATAAGCGTTTACTAGCGGCATCGACGGCAAACAGCAGAATCCAAGGCGATTATATATCAAAATATTATTCCAATATGGCAGACGAGAGGTTATAGCGCTAATATCGATGTGTTTTCCAAAGCCGACAGGGCAAACACTAATGCGGTCATGATGGTCTCCGCTCGCTTTTACACCGAGTCAGTACAAACAGAATTGGGTACACTCCAATACTCTCCTGGATTATTATTAGTTGGACTTTGTTTGGGCAGCTGATTGCTAGCGCTCTCTGGCCGTTGGTAGAAGAGTACTGTGGAAGAGTAGCTGTCGCTTCATTGGCCAAATGTAGCTCTTAGTCACAACCATAGTGGATATAATCAATATCCCATCTTTCATTGTTAGATAAGAAAACAAATATGGTAAAATATTCAAGATTTTCCTTAGTGATAAAAATGATTTTGGTTACGAAAAATTAATGTAAACATTAAATCCATAAAAAACATTTTGGAAGTACAACTTCACTTCAAAGGATAAAGTCAGACCAAATACACACAGTACTCGAAATACAGACTGACAGAATTGATCTCGAGGAGGCACATCTAAATTTTAAAGTATTTATTATGGGATTCGAGGATAAAATCTACGTCAAGAACCATTATTGAAATAAATGTCAAGAAAAATACCACTATGCATATATTAAATAGATACTGAACTATTTTTACAATAACACACAACTCTCTTCCAACCATGGATTAAATCGGAAAGCATTTCAACCATTGTGCACCGCCAAAATAGTTGCGTTTAAGAATATATCTTTGCGCATGCATTAGCAAAAGAAAAGGATGGAATTTCCTGAAAATTACATCAAAAGCGGATTAAGAGAAGTAATTTAATACCAGGACAAGGATTTGACTATAGATAAAAATACGTGAAACCCAATTTTTCGTTAAATAACTAAAACATAAAACATCACCGAAAAGTTTCGATTTCGAGACCTGAAGTATACTTATGCAACATTACTTTTTGAAAAAAAAAATGATGCAGTCCTGGAACTGGCCGAGAAAATTGAAGAAACTCTTGGAAAAGAAATAATGGATTTAAATATAATATATAATATAATAATGATATTTATTTTACTGAAATAGCGTAAGACTCAGTTTATTTCATTATTTAATCACAAATATTAAATACTTTTTTATTTAATTACACTATTCATTAGTGAAAATATAGTTCATATTATCATTAGTATCATTACAAAATGTTGTTAGATTTCCTTGTGATACCTAAAATAAAAAATTGAAGGAAGATAGTCCGGGTGGCGGTCAATAAAGGCGTCGAAATAGTAAAAGAAAACTATTGATTGGTAAATAATGTTTCGTCCCACTTTGCAGGGCTTCGTCAGGACTGATAAGAATGACGTTCTGCTGCCAGTCGGTTCATTCTTATTAGCCCTGACGAAGCCCTGTAAAGTGGGACGAAACATTGGAAACGAGATTTTGAGCATTTGGTAAGCTTACTCTTACTAGCTCAAAATCTCGTTATCGTTTCAATTCTGGCGCTATCTTTTCTACTTTTCACCTCTCAATCTCAGTGTAGTGTCAAGATTTAATTTTGAGTTATAGTTCATTAAAAAGAGGACAGAAAGCTGAACATTTCCCTCTCTTACAATATGCAGCTACTACTTATAATTTTCGATATATTTTAATTTAAATGCAAAATACAGCCTTGCTCCCTCCCTTCACTACTTCCGTTCCTTCTCGAGCGTTTCCTCGCGTCATTAAATCAATTTACTCTCATGTAATTTTTTTTTTCTTGAGTTGAAGAATGTCCGTAAAGAAGTTTCCAAAAAAAAATAAATAAATAAAGAATCAAAGATTACCGAAAAGAAGATGGTCGGGGTGTGGTATATTCTCGCAATTAAATTGTATTCACCATATCATATTTATCATATCTATTCTTTTAATTTTATTTCTTTTTTTAATTATACCATTTTTTCTTTAATATAATTCCTCCCCCTTACTATTTAAGGAAGGTGTCCTATTTTGTTCACTCTTTTCATTTATTCTTGATTCTTATTCCCTTTTTCCATCTTTTCGTTTGTACTGTATTTTTTTTTTTATTTTATCTACTTTATTATATGCTATTGCATCCGTATGATGGTCTAAATATTTTTATTATTCTTATTCAATTTTACGTTTCGCTGTACATCTTTTTTATTTTCTTTAATTTACACTGTCCATTTCTCTAGAAATATTAGCCACACCTTAGTTAAATTTTCTTTAGTTTATCTATTTGCTTACTTTGTTACCTCATTTACGTGTTCGTATTCTTTTTAGTCCTGATAAAGCCCTGCAAAGCGGGGCGAAACATTGATTCATGCTAAATAGTTTTATTACTATTTGACATGAGCGGAGGCAAAGGGGAGCAGGGGGGAGCCGCGCCTCCCCCATAGATTTTTCGACCCAAGAATAAAACAAAGAAAGAAAATAATGAACTTATTTGATAGATGATTTCTTTCTGAAAACATACAATAATTAGGATAGTAACATTGTTGAGTTGATATCTTCACGGATCACAAGATGACGACAGCTTTGAAGGGATAAAATGGATACAAATCAATTCTTCGGTAAAAATGATAAGATTCAAAGAGCGAAATTATTGGTCATATACTTATCTCTAGAAGTAATGGGGGAAACGAATAAAAAAGACTTTTATTGCTTTTTAGATTCCATTCTTCCTATTATAACTTATAGTTTGCCATTTTAATGATCTCAGAATGTTTGTTGAAAATAAATCAAAGAAGGCAACCATCGTACAAGAGTTGGTTAATATTTTTGCCAGCAATCCCTGAAGGCTGATGCTCTAATTCCAAACCTGTTCGTCACTTCATACATTTTTGTATTTATTGTGTGTATTTATGTACAATAATTAAGTTTATGCTCGATTTTCAATGATTTATTGTGATTATAGCTAATCAAAATTTAAAAAGTAATATTTTATGAAGTAGAAATAAAATATTGGGGTATTTCTTGGAAAGCGGAATTACATATAATTTTTTTTACCTTATATATGTGTGTGTAATGGGCTGTCTGTTCCCCCATCGGTGAAAACCTGCCTACGCCCATTCTATTTGAACTTTTATTGACCACATTATCCTTTTACTATTTAAACAAAAAATACAATTTTAATATCCTTATTTTTTCATGTTTTGACCAAAAAGAAACAATAAAATATTCTAAGAATTAAAAAGTAAAAATAAATTGTAAACTCCCAAAGCGAAAGAAGATATCAGTAATAGCGAGATAGGAAATGAGGGAGCAAAGTAAACAATTATGGAAGGGTTTTGACTCTCTCGTGTAGCTCGTGAGCACGGACTGAGTTATGAGTTGCCTCGTTAGTGGTTGCACTTAATGTGCTCCGGCTCGGGTTAAGACGTTACCTCAATCTCTCAGTCCAATACAGTCTTCTACCATGCAGTATCTTTAATAAGCCCAATACCATCATCGCCACTTTCTTTGCTTTCTCTTTTTTCACGGCCTGATGTACGGCAGTCCTTTATATTTAATGACATGAACGATCAGTCTGTATGTCGCTGTATAAATGAATATCAATCTTTTACGATTTTATTTTGAATAAAAACAATTAAAGTGAATTGAACTCTGATATTTATTTGATTTTAAGAATGATCAAATAAATTGAATAAAATTTAGATTTAATAATATAAATTGAAGTTCTTTGAATAGGTTCTTTGAATAGGACTCTATATATGTCTGTAACATTCTATTACTAACATCAAATTTATTAGTTGTATATATTTTAATACAGTTGTAAATATAAATAAATACATTTAATACAATAATAACATAACTTTATTTAAAAATTTACCATTATAAATTTATACAATATATTTATATAATAATAACAAAAGTACTATTTCACCTGATTACGTAAACCCACACTTCCGATCAATCAATATTAGTTAATATATAATACAAATATAATTTAATTTGTGAATATTCTTAAATATGTCTCACACAAGACTAAATTTATACATGAAAAAAAATTAACTTTAAATATGTACATGAACAAAAATTAACTTAGCAAAACATGAATAGGGAGAGCGCGGTGGCACTGTGGTAAGGCTACGATTCTACTAACTCCAAAGAACGAATCCGGCTTGGCAGAAAATTGTTTTCTGTTACACTGTAGCCGTTAGTCAATCCTGTGGGTTCTGGAGCCTTCCTGGAGTCCATCCTGCCTCATTTGGTAAAAATCCGGCGGTCGAGCATGATTAATCACCTCCTTCCACAGCCGATGGGTAACAGTACTTACTTACAAAGTGCCCCTGACCCTTCACTGGTTGTAGCGGTACAGATTTTATTTTATTTTTTTTTAACATGTTTAGAGTAACGCTTAAGAGAGGATTTATTTTATTGACATGTGTACTTTCTGTAAACAACGACCCAACCAATGCATCACAAACACTACAGGCACACATAACATCTATTGAAGAATGGTGTAAAAACTGGAGAATCAAAATAAATCCTGAAAAATCCCACCAGATCACCTTTACTCTCCGTCGTAAACCTCTGCCCTCCTGTCCTACAGTATCCTTTCTAGATACACCACTAACACCTGTTGAACAGATTCGATACTTAGGACTCCATCTTGACAAGAGACTTACTTGGAATCCACACACAAGACTGAAACGACAAGAAACTGCTCGTAGATTCCGATTGCTACAACACTTACTTGACAAACGCTCCAAACTCCCCATTCATTACAAAAAATTAGTATACACTACACTACAATAATCAGACCAATTTGGACATATGGAATTGAGCTCTGGGCCTCCACCAAACCATCAAATTCTTCCCGCATCCAATCGTTACAATCCAAAATCCTACGTAAAATCCTTGATGCTCCTTATTACGTCACAAATAAACTCATTCATAAAGACCTTAACATCCCATTCGTTACAGATTTGACCCAAAACAGATATGCGTCTTTTTATTCCAAACCCCTTAACCATCCTAACCCATTAATTCTTAATCTTTCATCCTTAACAATCCCTGATAATCCTCCGAGGCGTCTAAAAGAAGATGGCCACGGGACCTTCTAGTTTAAATTAATGTTTTAAGTACCACCAATGGGTGGTTCCTTCCCAAGATTTTCAAGTGTATATGAAACATACTACATATTTACCTGTTGTATTATTTTGTACAGTTGTAAATTACAATAAATAAATAATAAAAAAATAAAAAAGTTTTATTGACCTATTTTTGGATAATGATATTTTACTTAAATATGTAACAGTTTTTACAAATACAAGTTGTTGTATTGAGGAAGGAGAGCTGCAAGTCTTGAGGCATGGTGGTTATATTTCTGCATCTATGCAGTGGAAGAGGGGGAAGGGGTAATTGTGATTCTGGTAGATTAATTTTGAATGCTTTTCAGTTTTCACTTCATGAGGAAAGGGTGTATTTTTTCTTATTTCATCATTTGACTCAGATAATCGTTGATTTCTTACTTTTCCTTATCAAATTATGCAATATTACGATCGTGCAAATTTTTGAATTCGAATATACACGTTTTGTATTGTCAGTGAAACAACCAAGTTTCCCAAAAAGGTCTGTGTCGTAGTGTGTCTGTATGTAGTCAGCAAAGCTCAAAAACGAATAGTGGTACGAAACTGAAATTTTATGTGTAAGGCGAATTTATGCATGGGTCTTGCCGGAACTGTTTAGATAAAGACAGAAAGTGCCTCTTTATTGAATCGATTTTTCAAATTTTTTCGATATCGTCAAAAACTGCTACAATAATTTTGATTGAACTCGATATGTCAACGTAAAATTGAATGTTCTTGAATATAATTGAAATTATTCATCTTTTCGTAATTGAAATAATTTGATGATTTAAATTCGTAATAATTTGACGGAATTTAAATACAGATTTTTCTAAATCTATTCCTCTTTAGTCCTTCTAACCATGTTGGTTTGAAAAAATAGACAATTCTAACTGTCAGCAAAATCAAACAATGAATAAATATAAAATATTAAAGAATTTCATGAATAAATAAAAGAGAAAAATAGATACTTTGGATACGAACGTAAAATTCCGACACTGTACGATCTTTTCCAATCGTATGCCTTCGTTATCTTTAGTTAAAGTGTATTATATTTGGGAGGAACAAAACTTATATTTGTTATGCCCACCCAGAGAGATACTAAAATATGAACAGAATATTTCAACAGAATTATAAAATAAATTTGTTCATAATTTTGCTAATCAAAAATCAAAAACTTTCAGTAGACAACTAATTAATACTTTATAAAACCTATTTGAACATATAGAGTATAACTGTGGGTAACTTATGGACTGATAGCTAAAGTCTCTAACATTAAAAGCGTTCAAACCTTTCAGTCCAAAGTCATTCGAACAATGGTGAATGCTCCTTACTATGTAACCGACAATATCATACATAATGGCATTAATATCTTATTTGCATCAGACCTTATTAAAACCTCATTCGCCACATTCTATTAGAAACTCTCTCATCATCATATCCCGTAGCACAATCCCTATCTAGCATTACCCATTCCTACGTCACCCCCCTCACCGAATGTTGAAACGGCAATGGCCCAGAGACCTATTGTAAATATTTATATTGGAGTTCATTCTGGCTTTGGACAAATCCACTCACATTCAGAGCGTCTACGGCTAGCGCCCTCACTCATCCTCCACTGGCTTTGAATACCAATACGCAGTTAAGAGAGATGCGCCGGGATCTTGGGGGGATGCCTCCGTAAGTTGGGGGGAGCTCAATTCGGAGTTCTCAGGTTGGATGTAAGTATTGTAACAAGGAATGATTGTATTTATGATGAAATTATACTTTAATTTTAAATTGTATTTTATTTAATTATAATAATTATATTTTTTCTTCAATTGCGTATTTTGATATCATTTAATTTATATATTTGTAAATATGATGTGAATGAGCAATTCGAACCATATTACCATTATCTATAAATATAAAACAGAATTCAATATTACGTAATAAAAAAACAAAACAAATAAATCAAGAAAATTACCTGTTCTAAATGTTAAACTTTTCTTCTTAATATTTGGTACTTTTCAAATAAATTAGTGAACGAGTGAATTGCTCATAACCCAAAATTCGAAACGTGACTTTTAAAGATTAAAAATTACTTTTACCAATTCAAAATTTTTTTTTTAAATATAGGTTTCAATGAGTACACATTCCTTTTTACAGAGTGCATTCATCTCATTCCGGTACCATGGGGATTATTGACTCTATAAACAACCCGTACCACGTTCCCTCAAGAAGATACTTCTGAGAACTACCTTCCTCACAAGTGACCGCCACAGTGGGGGGTGTGTAGAACCGAGTGCTATCAAAACAGCTTTAGTGACAGGAGATGGAGTCCAAAGCCGCCTCTAAGTCGATCCTAGAGTTGGCTTTCAAGCCTGTTAGTTCACTCGCTTGGCACCATTGTGGATGGCTTACCTGCTTTTGTCAGTCTTGTTTTCCTATGTGAGGTAGGTACCTCTCTTAAAAGGACAGTGATATGTTTTGAGAGGTTTCTTTTATATTTCGTTTTGGATATTCCAAAGTGTTTAAAGATTTATTTAATAAACTAATGTATTTAATACTATAATTCATATACACATTCGTCCTTTTAACATTGAGGCTTATTTAAAAAAAACAAACTATAAGTTCAAAAATTAAATTTCGATTAATTATTTTTCGCCTCGAGATCTTCTCCTTTAGAAATGTTTTTGGAGTTCTATTAATGGGTAGATTCTCCACATGTTTTTATCATGTCATAATATCACTAACAGCAAATTTACTTGATGTGTATATATGTATACAGTTGTAAATATCAATAAATAAATTATTAAAAAAAAAATCTATGTCTATGATATCTAATGATGGGTTTAAACATTTTTTTTTCAAACAGATTGACTGTAGACCGGATTTTCGTTTAGTAAAAAACACAAACTTTCTTAAAATTTAAATTTCGGTTGGTTTTCACATTTCATTTCCCATCCCCCCTCCCACATTTCCTGCAGATCACAGTAATTGGCAAGCAAAGCTTAAACCAGTGTGTAATATTAATCGTTAGCTTGCTGACATGATATATTTAATTTTTTTTTATGAATCAAAGACAAATTCGAAAATTGAAAACAATGATTTCATAGTTTAGAGGAAAGTGTTCTGCTCTATCCATCACACTTGGGGAATTGAGTGGCCTCGAGGATCCTCAGGTCGATGGTGTAAATATTGTGTATAAAAGTATAAATGTGACTAGTGATAATTTTTTATTTTATTATTATAGTTTTTTTTATATACATAGTTTGATTTTTATCCTACTGTTTATATATATATATATTTAGAGAGAAATTTTATGCATTTTTTCAGTTATTTATTTATTTAATTTTTTATGAATGTGATCAGTACTATTACTTATTGCTCAAAAATGTGGCAGATTGTAACATCTATCAATAAATAAAGTATTTAAAAAATGAGTTTAATCCCAAAAATATTGAGGTGAACTGAATGTCTAATTTTCACATTGTTATTTGAATACTGCTGTTGCATCTGTTTTGTGAAGAAGTATAAGTAAAAGTGCCCAACAAAAGAAAAAATTTAGTTACTTCACCCCAATTTTTGATTACTTTAATGACCAAGTATAGTCTACCAAGTATAGTTAGGGGCAATAAAAAATGACGGATGTTCAAAAAAAAAATTTTCGTGAAATAATCATTCCATGAACTCGGTAGACCTTTTCATGATATTTACATACGAACATGGATTTTGGATATGAAATTTTGTCCATTCAACCAGAGTCAATTTATTTTGGCAAATATCATGAAAACTACTATGAAGATAAACGTCTTAAGATACTTTACAGCCCATTAAATTAGCTTTAATTTGAGTGCTAAAGTCATCTGTAAGTCACGGTTCCTGAGATAAAGATTTTCCACAATAAATTCGCTAACTACTGATCCTTTTTTATATATTACATGAAAGGTTTATTTTTAAAAAATTACACCTCAGAAATTATTGAACATAAAGTAGTTTCAAAGATATGGCGCTCCGAATAAAAAATAAATTGAAACAATCACCATTTTGTATTCTTCCTAACTAAACTGGGCAGATTCATCAATTTTGAGTAGTAATTATCAATTGTTTTCCTTTAAGTAATGAAAATTGGGGTGAAATAACTGATTTTTTTTGTAACTGACATGTACTAATAGGAATGAGTAAGAATTGGGTAAAATATTCTGTTTAGTCAGTAGGGAACTTTTCTCTGCTAGAGGAACCCCAGGGTTGAGTTATGTTTTAATAATTTTTAGTTTATTCATTCCTTTTTTTTCATGACTAGTTTTGCTTGCGAATCCAGAAATTTGTTTTTCTTGGCACACCTATATTTCGAGAGAAGAAAGGCAACCTTTCCCGGCCGGACTCTCCCCACTAAGACCCCCAGAGAGCGACGGTTCAATATAACTTTTGAAATATTAGCCTAAAACGGGAAAAGAAGACTTTAAGATAGTTAAATCGAACAATATTTAAACAGCACTTGAAATTTAAAAAACGGCGTGAACTCCAGCTTCCCTCTGTTCTGGAGTTCATAGGCCGACGACACATCAAGTTCTCTGATGGCCTGTGCAAGTTTCGGGGGATTGCCCTTCCACCAAGACCTGAGATGTGGCAAGGTACTGTTCCACTGGTCGAATTCCTTCTCCATCTTTCGAAAAAGGCCTAACCGGGAATATAGAGATTAGTATTGTAATGGTCTGGTATAAATTTAGGCTTAATTTAGTTGTCATTCTCTAATTTCACTAATCCATGGCCAAAAAAATTTTTTTTTATTACATGCGTATTTTAAACACGGTTCTTTCAGTATTGTAGTCTTTATTCTCAAACAGCAATCAAATTTATTTAAAAATAAAAATAATGTAATATATTTTTAAACCTTGAAATATATACAATCATGTAACAACCTACCTAGTAAAAGTGACGGGAAAATATAATGATCTATTTACTGGCCTATTTACCTCAACGCGGTCTGTTGGGTTGACAGTAAAATCAAACAGTGACGTTCCCGTTGATCGTGTTGGAATTACCGAGAAAATTTTGAAAGTGGTCGTTCGAAATTTGAAGTGGAAGAGGTGTACTGGGAAACTGGAGGGAAGGCTGCAAGTGCTTTATTTCCGATTACTCTTGTAGGTGAATGCCAAAATAAGTACCAAATAAGCTTTCTATTTATTGATAATCCAAAAATACAATGCATAAGATCCGTACTGTTCGATATTTCATTTAGAAGTAAGAACCAATCGGACTAATGCTGTAGAGATCCTCGTGATTCGAATCAATCCCGTCAGTCTGGCTTATTAATGAAACTGTCCGAAGGGGTCCTTTATTTTAGCAGATAGCTGAAAGCATTTCGAAGGGGGTTGGTAAAATCACAACCATTTTGGAATGATTGTGGTATTGGGTTCATTCAACCATTATTATAAAATCATACACTAATAGTATTTCTCTATGTTCTGTAGACTTAAGGGCCACTAATGCTACTGACCCTTCCACCTCTCTTCCCCCCCTTACTTGACAAAGGCCCGTAAATATAGATATATATTATATAGTGGCGTAGGCGCTCCCCGATGAAGGTGTCTATTGTGGCAATTTGGTTTTATTGCCGGCAGTGAGGGCGAGCAACGAAAATAAAATGATTTGGGGTCGTAAAGGCGAGGGACAGTTGAGTGCGGGGCTTAATGCTGTTGTTAGTTGTTTCGATCTCTTCATCACCTTTATGCTCCTCTCCACCTCACCTTTAGTATCTTATGAATATTTTTATACCTTCCTTTTTACCAGTAACGAGGGAGTAAAAATAAAATACTCCCCTTTCGCTACCTTACACTTTTTAACTCTTAAATGGCACCCACTTAAGAGGAGTTATAAATACAAAAATTCATTACTTTTAAGGTTCGACTACACATTTGCCTGACTAATGTAATTTTGTACATGCGCATCCTGTGTGGATTATTTCGCTGGTACAAGTTAACCTGAAATTGTAATCGAAACGTTGAGTATCAGTTTATGAGGTATCAATTACCTGTAGATGTTTTTGATTTCTTATAGCAGAAATTACTACTATAAGAAAGGCGGGGATGCACAGAGGTAAGGTGCCATGCTACTAAATCCAAGGATTTGGGTATGAATCCGGCTTTGGCTGATTATTGTCCATTGTGTTATTGTAGCCGTGAGTCAATCCTGTGGGTTCTGGAGATCTGGGATCCATTCTCTCTTATAAAGTGGGTCCCCAAAATCTGGCGGTTGAGCGTGACCTTTCAAAATCACCTCCGTCGTTCTAAAAACTACTGAACCCATAACTCTTCACGGGTTGTAGCAGTCCGCATTATTTTTACTATAACAGAAATATACACTTATATTTATATGCTTATGCCGTTATATGCTTGAGTAGTTAAAATAGCAGGTAACTAATACAAATTCTAAAAAAAATTAATTTACAGGTTATGATCTACTATTTCTATGAATTTGTATTATCTTCCGTTTTTATTATGTTCTTCTTTGCCGACATTCAGGTTTCTATTTATCTTGCCTATTTTTATTTTGTTCTTTTTTATTATGAATTTTTGCCTCTCTAGAATAGACAAGTGAGTTGATACCTTTTTTATTACTTTCAATGTTTGTCATGTGTTTGTTTATTGTAATCTGAAGAATATGTGGCAAGTGGCACACAAGTGAAAATCGCTATTAAAAATTATTCTAAATCAACCATGATTTATATCAACTGATTGCTATATGGTTAGCAATAGTTATTGACTATCATATATTTAAATTTATAGTAATTTAGTAATGTACATCAATGATAGGGAATAAAAACCGACTTATTAGGATAAAAATGAAGTTACAAAGCTTTAATTTCCTGATATCGATGTGTTCTTAACATCAAGAACCATTTCGTCGAGTAAAATAAACCTTAAGCACTTTAAGAAGCAAAGCTAAGTCAGTTTTCGAAAGTGATAATTTAAAAACCGTAAAAAATTGATAAATCTTTTTAAAAAACATCTCAGGAGGAGGAGAAAATTGTTGAGACCTAGAAAATTGTGATAGGAATTTCTCGAACTGCAACTTCATATATAAAGTTTTTACCTTTTACATCGATTTGGATGTATTGTACAGGATGTATTGTTATCTATCTACTCGTTCTTTAACCAAACTTACAGTGTTGGCTAAATTGTGAAATTATAAATAATTAAGAAATACTTATTGATGATATCACAATTCGTCAACATTAAAACGTAAATTTGGGTCAAGCATAATTAGGTAGCAAAAAAATGTGCCTGTCAATGATTCCATTGCCTTCATTAAGCAGAGGACTACATTGGTTTGGAAACAAATGTGGGCAAATGTTACTGATAACAAACAAGGGAAATCAGAAGCGAAGTCTCCCCTTGGACATCATCAACTAGAAATGAGCACAGAGAAATGATTTGGACGCAGATCATAGGCGCCTGACCCACGGTAATCTTATGGCCTGCGATTCTCAACCTGTGTGCCAAACTTGCGGAACGCGTCTTAAAGTTCATTTTAACTGAATGCAGAGTATATGACTCCGTCAAATCTTTATTTGATTTATCAGCAGCTCACATTCCATCTTCCCGGATAAAAAACTGACTGTGGATAAACTTTTTGAGTTTTTCAATAATTCCAAGCTCTACAATAAAATTTAATTAAATTTTACCACAGATTCCTATGTTGCAATCATTTCACATTTCTATATAATAATAGCTATGAATCCGGACCCTTGCTCCCTTCCAGTGTGTGGTCAAGGTTACAGCCCAAAAGCCTTAAATTACCTAATATCCTTTGCTGATTAAGAAATTAAGGCTTAATGGCCCATAAGTGGTTGTGACCTTAAACATCTCAGACAGCTTATTCATGCTTTGACCGAATTAAGTTCAATTTAAATTTTTTGCCTATTCATATTTTATAGACTGGACAACAATCCATGATATACCTATATTTAAAATCGATATGAAAATTAAATCTGTACTTTGTATGAAGGGTTAGAGTTTCAATACTCTGTAAGTAAGTACTGTTACTAGAGAAACGATTGTGATGAGGCCTGAACCACGCTCTACCGCCAGATATTTTACCAAATTATGGGTATTCACTTCATGAAGCTGGGTTGACTTTGGAGGGCTACCGAACCCACAGGGCTGACTCACATTTACAGCGAAAGAGAAAATTATTACCTGCCACAGCAGGATCCGAGCCCGGATGCTTGGAATTAGTGCCTTACCACTGAGCCACCCGATCCCTGATATGAGTATTACATTATAAAAACTGCTTCAGTTGAATCTTCTGTGAAACGTTCGCTGAATTTTTCACAATGCCTTTACTCTATCCTGGAAAAATATTTTTTTTAAAACATTCTTGAAGTATATAAATACTTTGAGTAAGAAAAATTCGAGAAGGATTTTATCCCATGGTACTAAGCTATTCAATAATAAATTCCAATTATAAAACATCATTTATACTTATTTCTTTAAATCAAGATTCTTAGGAAGAATCTAAAGATTTCGATAGGCATACTTGGCGGTTAAATTGAACTCAGAAGATCAAATAGCTTATTAATCTCTTATTTGTACCATGTTGTAGCATGTGTTCTATTGTCACCGACAAATTAGGCAATACGTTATCGGCTAATTAATTATATTCAGGTTGGACAATCAGGCTGCCTTGGAGCCAGAGAATTGAGCCAAATTGAGCAAGAAGACATCGGGAGCATAACAAGTGGAGTGAGGTAAGGACAGGAGCAGTCCAGTATATATAGTCGTCGGTGTCTGGCTGTAGCTATCGTTGTTCGCTCTCAGTACAACTGTCATCATCATCAACATGAACTCCATTACTGCTGTGAGTAATACATATAACATCTCTATATATAATTTACATTAACATTAAATCCATTTGTATTAACATAAAAAATTAAATAGTCCTAAAATACAAAAAGGTCACTATAATTAAACAATATTTTTCTTTAATTTTTAAACTAAGAGATAAGTGATAGGTTTAGCTTTTTTTAAAAATTGGTAATAGGGAGTTAGGGTCTCGTCAATAAGACATCTCTATTTACATCGTTATAATTATTAAATAATTATAAATAATACAGATAATTTATTTTAAAAATAATAACAGTTATGTAATAAAGAAATAAAAAATATTGTTTATAGATTCATTAAAATAAATAATCGACTTTATAATGAAAAAAATATTTGAGAAATATTTAAAGAAAATAATAAAAAAAAAATAATTATTACGATAAAATGTTTTATTGCTGTATTTTTTTATTGGGATTCATTTTTAAATTATTAATTATCAATCTGAATAATTGAGAAATTTTTTTTTGGAACCTCATTAAAACCACATTGTAAAAAATAAAACTATATAAAAATAAAAAAAAAATATTAATTTTATTTGCAAACAATTTCGTTTTGACTTTTTTAATTTTGCCTATTTTCAAACTTTTTATCCAACTTCTTCACTTAAGTTATAGACATTTACATAAATATATTTCTTGGTTAACCTGGTAGCCCCACGTGTTTATTATAACTATTTTATTTTATTTTAACAACAAAAGAACCTCAAACTATTTACAGTGTTTTATTAATAATTGGTTTTTTATTTAAAAAAGTAAATAATAATATGAATATTGAGTTTATCACAGGACGTATTGTATCAGTTTGGGCTTCAGTCTTCGAAATGAGGTTGTTATTAAAAATTACAAGCAGTTATTTAGTTAATAAACATCCATTACTAAGGTTCATACAAGCAAGAAAGAACCCAGGCAAAGATTTCTTTGTGATATGTGTATTTATTCGACGTTCAAGCAAATGTTTGAACAATATTTTTGCAATTGAGTTTGAAGTGGATTTCTGAAATCTGTTAAGTGGTGCTTCGATAAATTTAGTTTATTTCTAACATTTTGTTATAAATCATTGTTCATAAATTTAGTCTTATTTTTGTACCCATATTTCTACATAACTCTAATAATGAGACTTAAAAATGGATTAAAATAAATAAAATGGGATAAATGAGAAACTGTTTGCGATTAAAGATAAACATATCAACATTTTTTTCTCAAATCGTATTAAGAAAATTAATTAATTAACTAAATAATAATTATTCATTTATGCAAAAATATTAAACTTGAATTGTTTTATGATACTGCCCAAATACAGCTGTTCACTACAACACAAAATAGTAAATCAATGAAGGCACTGAAAATATATTTACAGTAATATAATTATATTAGCTATTTGTTAAAATTATATATAATAAATAAAATATATTTATCGCATGAAGAGAGAAAAACTTTATTAAAATAAAAATTGTGCAGTGCAATTGCACAGCATACATGCTAAAATCTATTTTGACAATTTTTTTTAATCTTACAAAAAATAGGCATACTTAAGTAAATAATAAATAATAATAATTTATGTTTTTTTTTTATCTCTTTAGTTCTTTTACTATTTTTTCTTCTTTATATACTTTATTTATTTTTTTATTATTAATCCCTTTTTTTATATTTTCATTTCCAATCCTATGTATCTTTCCCTTTTTTTTTTTCCTTTTTTTTTCTTGTTACCATAAATAAAAAAAAAATACAAAGTACAAGTGATATAGTACAAAATATAAAAAATATAGCACAAATTATATTTTAAAAACACTTCTAGTTATTTGTAATTCTGTCTGTATTAATCTGTTGCTATTCCCAAAAGTTATAAATATATTTTATATAATAGTAACATCTCACTTTTATCAAACTTTTATCATATATATAAGAGAAGTAATAAAGCATACTATTTGTATATTCAACATTAGAATGTTCCTAATTGGTCAAGTTCAGATGTTGTTTTTTTTTCTATTGGTTAAACATATACTTTCAATGGAGAAAGAATTTCCTTGGAATAGGATCCGACAATTGATCTCCATAACAAAGCCAAAAGAATTTGGGACGAAATTCCTAAATGCTTACTCAGACGCGCAGTAGCATCCTTTACGAATGAACCTTGTACTAGTTAAATAGACTGTTTCACACTTGCTTGCAATATTTATGCTAATTATTTAGTTGGCTCTAGGTTAAGCTCCGAGTCGTAACTCCAATCGTTATGTAACTAATCAAATGTAATTAAGTGTTAACATTATTAGGATAGAGAGGCAAACGTGTAGTATTCGCCATGGAACACGTGTCGAATAAGTGTTTGTTAAAGTATAATGGATTAATGTTAATGTATATAT
>NW_027112719.1:370015-373610 GCF_000696795.3 Halyomorpha halys
TATATATGCTAATTTTTATACATATAGAAAAATAAAATGTGATCATTCACTCTTGTGGCTGGCAATATACAGTTTACCTTTTTTTGGTCTATTTTTATGGGAAAAAACTGTACTATGTACTTATTTTAGATAATAAGTAATAGACAAGTAGAGAGTATATAAAAAAACTAGTATATACGACTGTATATAGTTGGAGGTATAGAACCTAATAGGACGATTGGTCATAAAATATTTTTTTAATGAAAACATAAATTTAGAGCCATGTAGGGTTATATTAGGGAATATAAGTAATACTCAATCAGATTAAAATAATTTTTTTTTTTTTTGTGAATTTCTTAAGAGGATGAATATTCTAGGTTATTCGATATTCGATATTAATAAAAATTTCACCGCCACAACCCATAAAGGGTGAAGGGTGCAGTACTTCGCAAGGAAGTACTGCTACTTGACTAACGGTTGTGATGAGGTCAGAACCCCTCTCGACCGCTAGACATGTACGAGGCTGGGTGGATCCCAGGAGGCCTCCAGAACCCACAGGGTTGACTCACAGCTACAATGTAACAGAAAACAAGTTTCTATCCAGCCGGATTCGAACCTGGGTATTTGGAATTAGTAGCATGAAAATCAAATATGTTTTATTGAAGAAGTAGACCCAACTAATTTAACGAATAACTTAAACAAGATTCTATTTTTATTTATTCTTTAATATATTAAATCTGGGCCTCACTATCCATAAGTTAAGTTGAAAATAAAAATGAAAAGAGAATTAGGATTGCTTCAGTGTATGACTGATATAGTTAAAGAATTAGACTTTGAAGAGGAAACTAAGGACATTTCTCACCCAAAAGAAAGAAAAAGACCTCTTGTAAATTTTTATTTAAATGTTTATTACTTTACAAATCTAATATATAAAAATCTTTATTCGTTTGTCTGTACTCTATACGTTGCCTTACCATTCATCCAATTGTGATAGGATTATTTTCCAAAATTCGAAATTTTCCCGGTGAGGTTATAGGCTATTCTTAATTTATTATTAAAAAAAAAAAATATTATTAAAACTATGCATTGGCGTGTACCTAAGAAAGTATGTTTTTTTTCAGGGTTATTATATACTAATCGATTTTTTCGTTTAGAAGAAAAAACTGAAACTAAAAAAAAAAAAAAACGGACAATTATTAGTTAAAATACAGCCTATTAAACTTTTACCTATATATTAAAATATATTGTAGAATTTATACAGGTTCTCATCGGATTTCGTTTATTTTTTATTATACTTTAAAGTTGTACACCTTAACGCTCATTTAAGGGCGAAATATTGGTTTCAAATAAAGAAAAACTTTTCAAGCTCTTTATTTTATACATCCAGTTCTAATTTGTTTTATTAGATCTAGTTTGTGCCCTTCAATGCTGCTTATGGAACCCTAAACCCCTCCCAAGTTTCATGTAGATTGGTCTAGTCGTGTTGAAGTTATTTCTATTTTTTTTACAATATATATTTTTATGACATAATGTTATCAACCACTCTAAAATAAATATATAGAATATATCAAACTTTCAATTATATTCAATTAATCTATCTACATTCCTAAATCTAACAATTGCGAAGCTTTACCGGGTCTGTTATTAGTAAATAAAAGAATGTTTTAAACTATTTAATATTATTTATATCTGTCGATAACCTAAGATTGTTCAGAGAATAATTTCAACGGTCCCGTCACTAATCTGAAAAACCCAAATCTTACGGTGCCCCTGGCTTCCACTTGGTTAAAAACAGCCCTGGTTAATATAAATAGCTTATGTATATAATAAATAATTATATTATTCTATTTAAACTAATTTATTTTAACTTCATTGTTATCTTATTATGATCACTTTATTAATTTTTTCCTTCTTGGTATCGTATATAGATGCAAAGGAAATGTTTCTATCTTAGGTTTCGTTTCATTTTAAAGTGGTTTGGTTATTGTTAGTTATACAAGATAATGCAAAAAACAACTAATTTAATATGGGACTCGCTTATTAAATATACAGAATAATCGATTGCATTATATAGAAATTAGAAATTAGTTAGTATCTAAAATTTGTAACCTCAATTCAAATACAAATTAGATAATACATCACTTTGACATTGGAATAACGATATATAAATAATATGAGTAGAAGTTAACAATATTATAAATACACTGCATACATTACTTCAGTAAGTCTATATAGAATTTTTCATTACATTTCTAATTGACAAGATAAAATGTGTATCACAAGAAAAATTTAGTGATTTAATCCTCATTTGGATGGTAATATTTCGTTTACATTGCAGGTAACCCTCCTCGCCTTGGTGAGCTGTGCTTGCGCAAGCGTCCTCCCAATCGCTACCATCGGCTCATCCTACGCCGCTCACCAGATTGAGCACAGCGTGTCCCTTCCCGCGGCTCCTGTCGTCGCTGCAGCTCCAGCAAAGATCGTGGCTCCTGCTCCTGCTGCTTACGTTGCTCCTGCTCCAGCTGCTTACGTTGCACCAGCTCCTGCTGCTTATGTCGCTCCTGCTCCAGCCCCTGCTGCTTACGTCGCTCCTGCTCCAGCTCCTGCTGCTTACGTCGCTCCTGCTCGCGCAGCCTACGTAGCCGGAGCTCCTTTTCTGTTCTGAGCTGCTGCTGTGATCCAATAAACTCACATCTTTACTAAAATGTGTTATTTAAATTTCCTTTTCCTAAGCCATTTTTTGTTAAAATAAAGTAGATTCAACATGATGATTTTGAAAGAATACTCAAAAATTTATCAAACTGGGAAAAGACATACTGTGCATGCGCCCACCAGTTTCACCATTAGCGAAAAGCATTTATTATTGTGTATTTTGTCAATCTCTTGTCAATCATGTAATCGATTTTTGAGAAAATCTAAAATATCAGTAATATCGATCATTTTAAGTGACACAGTCAAATCTAATACGATTTTCTTCAGTACTCTGAATTATTTGGGTTATTATATATAAATTATTGTGCTCTAATTACTTTATTATTAAAATTAAAACATTAAATTTAAATTAAGTGGTATTAAAAGTAATTTGCTTAAACATTTAGACAGGCTCGGGATTTCGTCCCAAAGTAGCAGTTGCCGAACCGTAAACATCAAAATTATACAAGGTTAATATTTATTATAATAATAAATATTATTATCCACGCCAAAAATAAATAAGATATCCACCACCGGATTATCTTCCTACAATCTATTGCATACAGTGAACTATTAATCTTCCTAGAAACTTTACAATAAAATGTTGTTTTTTTTTAATATTTATTTATTGCAATTTACAACTGTACATTATAATACATTTAGTAAATCTGATTTAAGTTAAATTAGAGTGTTACAGACGTGTAGAGAAACTACCCATTGGTAGCACTCTAATGACATTTTACATTAGCTGGTCTCGTGCCCATCTTCTTTTCAGGCACCTCGGAGTATTGTCGGGAATGGAAGAGGATGCAAGATTAGAAACTAGGGGGTTTGAGTGGTTAGAGAGTTTATAATGGAAGGAGTGATATCTGGTTCGGGCTAGATCGGTTACATAGGGAACATTAAGGTCTTTATGTATGATTTT
>NW_027112719.1:374165-376049 GCF_000696795.3 Halyomorpha halys
ATAGACGGTGTAGAGGATGGATCCAAGGATACTACCTTGAGGAACACCAGCGGACTGAGAATAGAGGGATGAATAGGAACCATTGTGGTTTACTTGGAAAAATCTATCAATGAGAAAGAAACGAATGATGAGAAAGTATGTAGGAGGTAGGAATTTACAGAGTTAGCAAAGCAGTCCCGGGTGCCAGACTCGATCAAAAGCCTGTTCTACATCGAAAAAGACTCCCGCGCAGTACATTCCACGGTCCAAAGAAGTCTCGTCTTCTACGTCCACTACACGATGACATTGCTGGATAGTAGAGTGTGATGTTCGAAATCCACTAGTGATCAGGGATTATATGATTGGAATCCAGGATGGGGTATAGGCGTTTCAAAATGAGTTTTTCAAGGATTTTGCCCATGATCGGTAATAGAGAGATAGGGCGATAGGATGATGGGTATTCTGGAGGCTTTTGGAGTTTGGGGATCATTTTACCTATATATAATTTCCAGGGGTCAGGAAAATATGTGGAACGGAGTACGGCTTTATATATGTAAGTGAGGAATAGGATGGCTTTCCGAGGGAGAAGTTTTAGAATGTGGGATATTATTAGGTCGTATCAGGGAGCTTTGCGGGTAGATAATCTTTGAATGATACTAGATATTTCAGAAGCATGAAATGCTTTAGGTGGGAGGGTCATTTGGAGCGGAATATTTAGTTCTGTTTCAATACATTCAAGATGAATTGGGTTAAGGATATGAGGATGAAGAATAAAGGTTCTAGAGAGGTATTGTCCGAATGTTTGTGTTTTTTCTGCGTCAGTTCTGGTCCAGGTTTGGGATTCGGTGAGAAGTGGGTGGTTAAAATCTTTGAAATTCAACAGTTTTTTAGTGGTCCTCCATAATGATTTGTCAGTAGTAAGATTTTCAGTAAAAGTTAATTAAATTTTGAATTTACAATAAAATGTAAAAATTCTATAAACAGATAATGTAAATAGTGTAAACTTTCAAAAGGTTTTATTTTTCAGTTTTAAAGGATTTTAATAATACTCAAAGAACCATAAGATAACTTCAGAAATTCTAATTTTGAGTTACTACAAACAATAATTTTTCTAACATTATCAGATAGTGATAACTGTGCAGTACCGCATATGAAGTTACCAAGGTCATGTGTTGACACACTCTGCCACCACGGCCTCAATTTTGTCAAATTTATTATTTAAATTCGCTATCAACATCATTACAACAAAATTACATTACAGAAATGTTCTAGGGTATTCATGTAAACATGGATTCAGAGGTTTGAAAATTATTTTATTTGTTCTATTCAATAAATTAACATATAGAATGAAATATCCAAAATTTTCAATTGAAAGAACTCAGAACATTAAAGGTTAATTTTTTTTCTTATTAAATAATTAGGATTTATTTTTCTGTTAAACAATAATCTATAGAATCGATAAAGACAAAATCGCTTCTATATACGACAATGATCCCATCATCGATACATCGACGCTATAATCGACCCATGAGAATACTCAGACTAATTAGACGAACATTCTTGGGTTCAGCGGACAAGCTGAAAGCCGACACCTGAAACGAGATGCTATCTGCACCTCGCCAGGGGTCAGCGGGGGGGCCAATCTTGGATCCTTTTCGAGTCATTAGATTCCAGGACAATGGATCACATTATAAAATATAATTAATACAATATAACAGAATTCCACCACATTATAATTATATACTATTATATTTGTTACTACTATAAAATATTATATATCAACATTATAAAATAATATAAATAAATATAAGGGGATTTGATATCTGAGCACATTAGGGCGAGGTTTGGCTCAAAATGTTGCGAGTTTGATTCCCATCCCAGTCAGTTAATATATATTTGGTGGCG
>NW_027112719.1:376099-437304 GCF_000696795.3 Halyomorpha halys
GCAGTGAAATGTATGTCTTAAAACGCTTTAATTGCTGCCGCTCTTTAAGTTCATGAGGTACCCATAGGTTTTACTATATATTTTTTTTTACCATAGTCATGCCTATTGCCTATTATTGTATGTTCAACATTGTTTTGATAGAACTAACTCATACTACAGTTCTGGCCCAAACCTAGAGTTAATCAAAAGCCTGATTTTTAGCTCCCTAACTCACAGGGCTGACTCATGGCTACAGTGAAACAGGAAGTAATTATCTCACACTGCCGAAATTCGAACCTGGGTCATTGGAGTTTGGAGCACAATGCCTTACCAATAAGCTACCCACTCCTACATATATATGTGCAGACTTCTGCTATTGTTCATTCCTTGCTCACATATTCCAACTCAGGATTTCTTCAAGTTGATGATTAAGAGAAAATGTTAGCCATATACATACAGTGTCAATAAAATCTTTTCAGTACCAAGTACATGAATTTTATTAAAAAAAAAAAAAAAAATACTGATCGTAACAAAGCAATTTTATTAATTTATTTCTGATACCTCAGGAAAGAATTGAACCATAAATAACGCGATGAACAGTTGCAATAACCTTTTATGAATATATTTTTTCACAAATGCTAAGAACATCGAACTCATAAACTTTTTGCTATTGGAACAAAAAAATTATAAGTAATTACAATAAATCATTTATTTGTTAAACCACCATATCTTTTAATTAAAATAAAAGCAATTTAAATATATGTATATATAGTTGACCGTAAAAATTTAAATATAAGAAGATGATCAGGGTTGCGGTCAAAAAATGGAACAAATAGTTTATAACTATTTATAACTAAATAGTTATAAACTATTTGTCCCACTTTTTGACCGCAATCCTGACTATTTTCTTATATTTGAAAGCAATTTAATATTTCGTTGTACTAACTTTATTTTTCAAATAACCCTTAAGCCTTATAGCCATGTGCCAATCTAAAATATTCCTTCTTTCTTCTTCTTTCCTGCTTTCAGGTCAAAAATTAAAACAGGATAGTGCTTAATTTATTTTTTTTATTTTTCTCATATGTTCTGTTGTTTACGTGCTCTGCCATTACGTTTTTTTAGTATATTGCATTTTTAAACAGCTAATAAGCATTTTATATTTTTAAAAAAAGATTTTTTATCTGATCTAATTAACAGAAACAATAAATGTCTTTGAAAATTAGGCATGAATTAGCGCAAATTATAAAAATTAACAGTTAACTTGAAGAGCGCACGAACGGAAAATAATTTTTTTGAAAAAAAAAAGAAGAAGAAGAAGAAACACATTTATCATTCAGTGTTTAATATCTTGAAAGAAAGTATTAAGTCCGTTTTTAAATTAGAGTCAATTTGTTAAAATTTGAGTTCTGATAAAAATTCCTTTACGGTTTATTTTTTTTTCTGAGATATAGCTTTTAGTGAACATACTTCAAAAGAATATCATGAAAGCTACCATTCTTAGTGAAATAATGATTTAAACTATTTCATAGTGCATTTTGACAAATTTTCATCTTAGGCAACAGACCCGCAGAGTGTAGTGAACTTTTCAAACATATACAATATCCATTAAAAATATTAATTTACATTCACTTCTACATATAAATACATTTTAATCTAATTTTACTAAACTTAAATACGGTTAACCTGTGAAATATTGTATATATTGTAAAAAAAAAACAAATATTGTGCGGTGCTTCATCCATAAATTTCAAACAATAAATTTATATTTTTCTGTTACTATTAAAATTCGTATTTTAGGGTCTGTTGATGTGGAACGAACGAATATCAACTTTTTTGCCAAGAATAAAATATTTTAACTAAACATAACAATGCTCCGAATACATATGACTGATTGCTATCAGGAAAAATCGGACACGCTCGGCTGTCTCCGATTTTCCAGTACCTAAATTGTTGTCTTTATTTCTTCATTTTTATCCTTTAGTAAATTATAAAATTATTTCAAACTTGTAATTTTTATTTTAATATCAACAATGCAAAATCGTTAACTATTTCATTTAAACATAATTAAAAAGACACTTTAGAGGAAAATATATTGAAAATTCATTAAGTCCTGTCTGACTATTTATATGAGAATAAGACCTTGCTGATATAAATTATCATTCAGTTTTATCTTTATTTACCTATTTTAATCAAAATCGGTTTTGAAGAAATCGAAAAAAATGTGAAAAATCGTTTCTATAAATTGACACTTTTGATGAGTGATTTTAATCGAAAAAGCTTCTGTAATGTCTCTGGGATAAACCCTCCATAAATATCTAGTTTCATATTCTAAAGAACTTATTTACTAACGTTCGTACGAATTTTCGTTTTTAAGCTAAATTGCTTACAATCGAGACTTAAATATTCGATTCAGGGGACTGTTTGGAAATTTGTTACTATCGCAGTAATTCTCCTTCCTGTATATTCAATTTATACGGTTAGTATAGCTTCCTCAACATTTTTAATTGTTACATATTTATATATTTTTTTGGTAGAAAAAAAAGTGTACTAACTGTTTGTTCACTATATAACTATAGTTATATATATAAATATAACTTCAATTTAAAAAAACTTTATTTTATTAATTGGCATTAGTATGTAATGAGTAAAATAAATATTATTATATTAATACAGCGATAGATATTGATTCCTCAGTAAAAGTGAGGTTTGAAACTTAAAATCTCAAATTTTGAGGAGAAGTATTATTTTTCTTGTTAGATAATAACCAATAATAATAATAATAATAATCAATAAATCGAAGTCCAACGTCTCGTGTCTAACATTGGTCCGAAGATGATTTTTTTTCTATTTTGTCAGGAATTAAATTACTTTTCATTTATTTATTGCATGATTTACCACAGGATATATAATTTTTGATTCATGAGCAAATTACTTAAAAGGGCTTTTTTTTGTTCGTGATCTATTTTCTACCTTTTCTTGGAGATTTTTCTTAAATGATCGCAATAAGTCCCCTTACTATATCTTCCATTTATAAGTGAAAAAAAAAGAAGTGAATTTGGCTAACAAGAAGTTACCTCCACCAGCCATCTGATTTCCTTAACAACTTTTTTTTCGGATATTTTTTTTTTTAGCAGTTCTATCATTATAGTATCAGTTTCTTCCCACGGAAACAAGACGAACCATCTGGAATCCTTGATGGATCAGTTGTAAATGATATTAGCCTCAGCGTTTTTTGCCAAAGATTCCTCAGCCTTCCACTCGGAGCAGTAAGGACCCATCAAGATAGAGGGAGGACTAGAGGACTAGAGGTCGTTGCTGGAACGATACCCATCCTCTAGGACTATAATTAAATCCTTCCTCACCCCGAGCTATATAATAAATGTTATTTTTTGTTTCCATCAAGAGGAGGAGCGATAGGAAGGGGCTAATTAGGGCTAAAAGCCGCCGGGAAGAATCACGTTTTACTTTCCCCAAAATAGAAGAGAGCCGCTACAAACTAGGTGCCGCCCTCACTAATAGCCGGTCATTAACTAATGCTCTCTGCTCTTATCAATAGTCCCTTATCAGTGCGCCCTGTCATCAGGCAGGTGTGGCTCTGATAACTGCTGTGGCTACTGAGCAAATATTGCCGGCTAGTAGAGTTGTTTTCTTTTTCCACTATTTACTTGCTGTCGGCTCCGGAGACGATAAGGATCACTCTAAGCTCAGAGGCTACTCAAGAGTAACGCCTTATGTAGATGTCTTCTTCTTGTCTGTCAGTACCTAATGGACTTATTAGATATGTGTAACATTCCCAATATTAATTACTTAACGTAAATAGAATTAGTATAGAACAGAGTCTTAAGGTTTTTGGAAAAAAAAACATTACGTAAAATATTTAAAAGAAAAACTGTGAGAAATTGCACCAGACAAGTATAATTCATATTATAACTTTACGGTGAGAAAGATGGGCGTATAAGGTTGTGGAACTTAAAAACGAACGGATCCATTAAATGTTATCAAACCCCGAATCAACGGATAAACGTCCGATAAGTAGAATGAAACGTAGGTGGGAGGATCGCGTTATGACTGATTTAGTAGATTTGGGTTTGGGCGGGTGTCACTGGAGTAGAGTGTGTAGAGAGGTATTGCCAAAGAAACTTCGGGTTCCCTAAGACTTAAAATTACAAAAAAATATGTAAAGAAATAGTAAGAAAGTTGGATTAGAACATATGAAGCTCCTATATGGGCGCCATTTAATTTGAAAAAAGTTGACACTCTAAGGTCGTAGTTTAAAGGATCTTTCAAGGAAAAACTAAAATGTAAATAATAAAATTATCATTAATATTGACCAGAGTTTTCTGCATAATTAATAACTGTAATAACCACAATAATTTAAAAAAAAATTTGTTTGTCAATTTATCCCTCGAGGATCCATGACAGTTTGTGGCATGCACCTGGGGAAGAAAGATACTCAGAAAAATATATGGACCAGTCTACTCTGATGGAGAGTGGAAAATTAGATAATATTATGATTTAAGAGCATTGTATGGTCAGCCAGACACAGTTTAAAAAGGGAAGGGTGAGGTGGCTAGGGCATGTGGAGCGTATGAAGGAGGATCATCAGCCGAGGAATCTGCTTCTTAAAAATCCAGATGGACCCGAAAACGTGAACGTCCCTGAATGAAATGACTTGACGATGTTGAAGCAGACCAGCGCCAATTTGGGGTTAGAGGATGGAGAGCGATTGCTGCCGACAGACTAGGCTGGCATGCAATCTGTGCTGAGGCCCATGCCCTTCAAGGGCAGTAGCGCCGAATAGTATTGAAGTAAAGTATCAAGATTGATAAGGTTAACCCAGTCTGGAGTGCTTCTTATGAGTATGGTTTGAGTCCTGCTCTCGTACCATTTCGCCACGAGACTGATGCACTTCTCTACTTGTATTTTGGATCTGGCCAGGACCCTGGTTCGTAATAAAGTACAAACTAATACTATTAGTCTTGTCGATTTAACTTAATTCAATTACAGTGACTTTAGTACTTTTTAACTCATGTAATATTACTAATGGTCCTCCCTATTATGAAAGAAAATAAGTATTAGTGAAATTACCACGTAGTTTCTATACTTGTTTTGTTAACTAATACTATTAGATTTCATTATGAAACAGGGCCCAGATCGGCGACGTAGGCTGTGACAAGGAATCATCTGTCTTCTGGCTCCCTCAGCAGTTCGTCTAATACTAGTTTCCATTGATTAAAACCAAGGACTGAACTCTGTGGACAGCATCTTTCTAATTTTTTCTTAAAAATAAATACTTCTGATCTTGCAACTCTTGTTACTGAGATAAAATTCTCAGGGCTCCTAACGTGAGTGGATCACTGTTTTTGAGGATCTCAGCGTCTATTCCTTTAAGTCCTGTAAATCTTCTGTCAAGTTCATCTATTAATACCTTTTTTAGTATTTTACTATCATCTATTTCTGCTACATGCCCAGCCCAAATCCTTCCTAACCAAATAAATTTCAATAAGCCTGTATCCATACTTGGCTTCGACATCCCCAATGTGTCCACTAAATATCTTGAGTGGAAAGCTATGTTCATATCCATGAATCATGTTTTGTGAAGGTATAAGCCTCTGGCCCATAGAACTGGAAAGGTCGATTATTGTATAGTTGTATTTAGGTGTTTATAGACAGAAACTGGTTTTTAAAGTTCTCAATAACACCATAATATCACCAGACGGTTGGATAGATTCTTCTTATTATTATTATTTCTTATTTATCAGAATAATTTATACATTTTTTTTTCTCATTACCCTTCATGAATACAAAGCAAAAGAAAGATACTGATGATTATATCAATATTTTTTAAACGACATGATCTTAAAAGATAGTTTCAGTTTTTGAATCCAAGAGAGATTTTCTCACCTTGGGTAGCAATGTACCTTGTACACTTTCCTCTGCTATTGTATTAGAAGGTGATGGAAATTCAATTTTCTGTGATTTATTACTTTAGTGATAGAAAACACTTCCATTCGCTTTCACCTTTATCGTCATAGTTTTCAGGTTATCAATGATTGTATTTTACAAAGATACCTGATGTTTCCCAATGACAGAATATCATTTCACGATTAAAATATGATGTGGTCTAGGAATCATATCTTTTCAATGGATTGTCTTGGGGACAAAGAAACCAATTTTTCTCTTTAATTTTGTCCGCACACAATCAATATAAAAATGTATTTGATTCTTTCATGTTTTATGATTTTTATACTTTTTGACATCCTTACATACCCTTTATATTGGTTAGCATTGGGAGATGAATAAATTGAACTAACAATTTTAGATTATTAATACAGCAAGCTGGAGCTGAATCACGGAATAGCCGAAAATTAAATGGAATTTACGAATTTTGCCTGTTTTAGCTTTATAGAAATTAAATGGAAAAGTTACAATTTTTGATTTCTATGTTCACAGTAATGATGGTGGCTGGCAAGAAATCGTTGGGAAAAATTTCAGTAATCCTTTTTTTAAAACACACCTTGTGATACTTTGGTGTCAGAATTTTTTTTTTTTATAGCAGGTCTTAGCATAACCAAAATTTAAATATAATATACAATTTTTATAGGAAATTATGCATTTTATGACTAGATTAATTATGTATAGAGTGTTTATCTTTATAAAATATTTAACTTTCTAGTTATTAGTTAACCAATAAAAAAGTCCTAATTTTAAAAAAATTTTTATGAATCCAGTGATTGACTAGTCTAATAAATTGACAAATCTGAAAATTTGTTTCAGCAGTATTCAATCATTGAAACATATTTATTTAAAAATATCCTTTTTAGAATTTTTTGTGCCTTTACTATTTTTATAGCACATTCCAGTGACATAGATTTTAATTGAAAATAAAAATTTTACAGGAAAAATTTTGACTGTTTTAATTTTATATATAATATTTACTTAAATCTTACTAACATTCTCAATTTAAGTCATAAGCGAAATAATGAAAAACATTATCTGGTGTACACCATAAAAAATAGGAGTATAGCTAAATTTAATAATCCTTTGACTGGAAGAATCTTAAGGTATTAACTTGATTTAATGAATAGGTGAATAAGGTATTAAATTATTTAATGCTGTGTAATATGAAATAAATTATTATATTGTAATAAGGAAGAAATTGTTGTCATTCACTAAATCAAGTTAAAGGAGTATAGCTTATGTTCCTTTCTAAAACATAGTTAATTAATTAAGAAATTAAATTTAGTGGTCTTTTGCATTGCTTAATTGAGAAGTCTTAAGAATGTTGAGGAGAATGACGAAAACTAATCTAGTTCATTAGTTTTTATGGAACATTAAGAAAAACTGTCCTAAGTAATGGAATTTCCTCTACGCCAAATATTCAAGATATAGGAGGTAATGTTTTTAATCAGAGACTCTTCTTGGAATTGAATAACCTCCGTTTGCTAAGTTGGATATTATGATAATGAGACTGTGTCCTGAACCGGTGGCAATATCTAATGAACACTATTAGGATTCTGCCAGACCGGCGCGAGTCACCTGGCATTCAGCTGACTAACTCGCTCTGTGTGGTCTCTCGTCTGTATGCCACGAATCATGCCACGCTAGCAGCGATTAGCCCTGACATCACCCTCATTAGCTGCGATCGCTGCTATTATATGGAAAGTGGATGACCGCTCCTTCCTGGAAAAGGCTGGATATTGTACCATCCTCCATGGCAAGCTTCCAGGAATCCGAGTTTTCCTTCCGCTTCCTCTTCCTCGAGGCAACGGCCTGGAGATTGACATTGGTTCGATGTTAGGAAACGAACATCCTGTCAATATTTTTTACCGGAAAAAAGATATCACTAGAATGGTCATGGGGTAAAATGTATGATCGTTGCCATCGTGACAGAATTTAATATCATCATAACTAGTTCTGGTGCGATTGTTGGCAGTTAAGGTAATGCCAGTGGAAAGGTCATGTTAACTGCCATATGTGTACACCATGAGAGTAAACTGTTACACCTTAACCCACTCGTCGATTTGGTGAAAAAAAAAAAAAAACACTGTTCTATGTTGTTGCTTTTTGACTATTTTTGAACTTTGAAACGTTGTTAACCTTATAAACAGTAACAGAAATTGAGTAGTAGCTGTTATCATTTTCTAACTGACTGTCAACAGATAAGGTTAACTGTCATATTGTTGAAAATCCACTGTCCCTATTACACCGATCATGTTTATTTATTATATTTATCAGTTATTATCGTACCTATATTAATATATATGCATTTTGGTTGTTTCTTAATTATTTGTTAGTAAACAACGTTTTATCCTACTTTGCATGACTAAATCAGAACAAGATACAAACATTATGAAGTAAGATAAGACTATAAGAATATACATAGAAAATGTAAAAAAAAAAGGTACATAAAGAAACGAATTGACTAAAAGAACATAAATATAAATTATCTCAGAATAATAACTAAAAATAACTACAGTAATGGATGATAGAATTGAAAATGCATCACTGGAGTAATAATTAATAGAAGTAAATATTGTAATAGAAGTAGATATGGTAAAATTAAAAGAAGGGCAGAGTGAGGAAATTAATAAGGCGAAAATATGGCGCAGAAATTCATTATGGGGATAGATAAATGTAAGTAAATAGATTAGTGAAGAAATAATATAGACGCTAACCTGAATCTAGATAGATGAGGAATAAGCTACAACCTGAAATAAATATGGAGGTTGGAGGTGGCATGGCGGGGTATAATGACTCTGATGTAACGGAAGTTTGTGTATAGTACAATTCAAACATAGTAGTATGGGTGATATATTAGTGACAGTAGTAATGTAATAATAGTTGATTATAGATATTTTTTGAAGAGAACAAATATATTTCTGTTGACAGTTCCAATTTAATAATAACTTAAAAGAAACGTGTAGATGCACCTCAAGTGCTTTCCCAAATGCCCTTTTATTTGAGTTCAAAAGCCAACAATAACTTGTTGGCCACAAATTCAAGCCAACTTTATTTAGTTATAATAGCTTTTTTTTTAATATTTATTTATTGCTATTTACAACTGTACATTATAATACATTTAGTAAATCTGATCTAAGATAATTTGGAGTGTTACAGGCGTGCAGAGAAACTACTCATTGGTAGCACTCTAATGACATTTTACATTAGCTGGTCTCGTGGCCATCTTCTTTTCAGGCGCCTCGAAGGATTGTCAGGAATGGAAGAGGATCCAAGATTAGAAACTAGGGGGTTTGAGTGGTTAGAGAGTTTATAACGGTAGGTTATCTGGTTCGGGCTGGATCGGTTATATAGGGAACATTAAGGTCTTTATGTATGATTTTATTTGTGACAAAGTAAGGAGCATTGAGGATTTTACGAAGGATTATGGATTGTAAGGATTGAATACGAGAGGAATTCGAAGCTTTAGTGGAGTCCCAAAGCTCAACTCCGTATGTCCAGATTGGTCTTATTACAGTCATGTAGATCAGTCTTTTATAATGTGTTGGAAGTTTAGACCGTTTGTCTAGTAAGTGCTGTAATAGTCGAATTCTACGTGCAGTTTCCTGTCTTTTCAGTCTGGTGTGTTATACTAGCTAATTTTAATAACCTTATTTTTTTTAATGACTCCCATCCTTGTTATTTCTGATATAGGGGAAGAGGGGGGCTATATATTAGTTACCACTCTATTATAACAATGGTAGACAGGGAGGGGAGGTGAAATTTTCATTTCTTGGGACGGCCATTGAAATAAAAGACCATACGCCCCCTCAGGCTGGATTCGAGCCAGCACCGCTGCAGTTCAGAGGCTGTAAAGTCCGACGCGCCAACTCCCTCAGGTAAAGATGGCCCTGGGATGATATTTCTTGCATCAAAGAAATTAGATGGCATGAGTAGCAAGACGAATGGTTCATCACGAGAGATAACAAGTTAAGAATGGTCCAACAGACAGTAAAGCGTCTAACCAGAAATTTGAATCAGTTATAGAGAGAAGATATTGGACTAACCCGTTTTCGGATCAGCCATACCCGACTCACCCACGGTCACATCATGAAAAAAAGCAAATGTACCGATGTGTCGCTTCTGCGGAAACGATCACCGTTAGGCACATACTCATGAATCACACCGATTCTATTCAGATTTATAGATGTTGAGGGACACTGTTATCCACGATGAACTCCAGCTGCCCTCTGTGCCGGAGACACATCAAATTTTTTGATGGGTTAAAGAGGCCTGCACCAGCCCGCTGGTTCAGGGAAATTGCCTCTCCACCACCACCTGGGAGATGGCAAGGAGATGTCCCCTTCGTAAATGTCCTTACCATGGGAACAGGTTTGGGTTCTGCAGCCTAGATCTAGTTCTAACACCACCAGCAAAGAGAACCCTCCCCTCACCATTGTATTAATGCGCACTTTGCACCATTAATCCTTCACATACAATGAACCCCACCACAACCCTTAAAATACCTACAGGTTAAAGAAGGAGGCATAGCAACACACATATTTGTTCATCATTTATATCTATTTCAAGCGGAGGGTACGACAAAAAAATAGATGTTGAGAGAAAGTCCCACAACAATAGCAAAACTTTTTTACTTTTTAAAAATAATTAATATCCACACATAGTCTAACTCTAGTTCCAGTATGTATAAGTGGATGCATAATTTAATACAGTAATTTACTCACTACCTCAATTCTAATTGTAATTTTGTAAAATTTAAATTCTAATTGTAAATATTAATTGTAATTGTAAATATTAATTGTAATTGTAAATTTGTACCTTTCTCACTTTGTAATTGTAACTTTGTGAACATGGCAATTGTAATCTACTAATTTTGGGAATTCAGTGTATATGGCTCTAGTGGTTGAAACAATTAAGTAATTAAAAAAATAAATAAAGATAGCCCTCCTTATCCAGATCACCTACCTACATGCTTGCGATTGAGCGAATTTACCATTATTCGGAAAACGTGTTTCAGCATCTATACTGATACTTTTCCTTCAGATCTTCCATCCTGTTCTATTATGAATCTGGCAGAGACAAACCTGTTCTGAAAGAGTAGAATTAATTATAGTATTATACACCTTTGGCTCAGATATTAAAATATAATATAACATGCTTTATTTCACACGGCACAGCTATAGATCCTAATTGCATCCTATCCATAAATAATACGGCCATATGTATAAATAGGGCCAATCCAATTAGCTGAGATATCGTGCTCAGCGGGAATCAAACCCGAAAAGAATTATCGACGTATAGTCGTGCGCTACGAAACGTGTTGAGGGCCCCAGCATCCGTCCATCCGTACCATTACCGGATGATTCACAACCGCATCTCATTCATTAACGCTGAGGTGTAGAATATTTACCTTTCTGTTGACTTTCCAGATAGAGCGGTACCTCGTAGCGCAGCTCCTAATTATGGCCACTCGGTAAAATGATTTGTTCCGAGCTTGGATTGCTTTGGTTCCTATTTCATCACAGGGTAAGACACGATCTTTGTATTAATTTATTTATTCCCTGAACTATAAAACGGTGATTGAATTATAAAACGGATATGAATTTCATCATCTTCTCTCTCCAGTTATAAGATAACAGATAATCCCCAAATGATCCTGGAAACTATGAACCTATGTCATTGTCAATCTTTTTGAAATTAAAGTTATATAGAACATACATATAGAAGTTTCATATGTTTAGTACAGCTTTCTCACTATTTCTTTACATGTATCTTGAACTGTTAAGCCTTAGCGAACCCGAAGATTCGTTGCCAATACCAACAACTGCTCTCAAGAAATTATAATTATAATAAAGATTTAACGAACCGAAGGTTCAATGCCGATATCAGCGTTCTCTGCATATATCTGTCCAGTGACACCCGTACCCCCAAATCTACTAAATCAGTCATAATGAAATCCCCCCAACTACGTTTCGGTCTACCCCTTAGACGTTTACCCGTCGGGTCAGTTCTTATTAGCATTTAAATGATCCGTTCATTACTAAGTCATACACGTCCATCTTATTCGCCGCAATGGATAAGTTGAATAATATTTACCGGGTGTAATTTCCTTAATTTAGTTCCATTTGTAGCCGAGCGGGTTAAAAAAAAAACGGCGCAGGTTTGTGTCCGGCCTGGGGATTGACTTTTATTTCTGTGGTGGTCCCCTGGAAATAGAAACTTTGCCCCCCAACTACAGTTAGAATAGGGCGGTAACCAGTAGATAACCCCTACCCGTATGTCATAAATTCTCCCGTTAATTCATACTTTTCGGTCTGAATACTTTATTCAGGAAGTAATTGTTTATTTTCAAAAACCTTGTTTATCTCTTATTGTAAGAGGCCAAGTTTCGCATTCCTAAAAACAGTAGAAAGGATAATAGTTTTGTTAATTCTAAGTTTTAAATTTTTAGGCAGGAGCTAAGCAGTTTCGAAATTGATAAATAACATGCATTTGCCACCCTCAATGTTGATTTAATTTCCATATATAATTATGCGAAAGTAAAATATGACTATTAACTACCGTTAAACATAAAATAAATTATTTTCTCCTTTAGTTAATTATAAAATTATTTCATATTTTATATCTGACCATTTTTTATTACTCCTGAGATGCTTTTTTTCCAAATAAAGGTATCTAAAAAAAAGTATTTGGATGTTGCTATGAAAATTTATATTTAAACGTTTCTTGAGGTGCGAAAAACGAATTTCCACTTTGTTCCTGCCTAGGACAGACAACTAAACAGTTTAACTAAAGATGTCAAAGCCAACCACTATTGAATAAGATCGGAAAATATCCCAATTTCCCGGTTTATCTATAGTTTATAACTTTCGTGCCATTTACTACAGCTAGCAATAAGAGATTAAATAAAAAAACCCAGGAGAGGTATTTAAGAGTAAATTAATTGATAATTCTTCATTTGAGCCCTACCGGACAATTTCAATGAGAATAAGAAACTTATTTTTATGTTTATAAACCAATCTTCTACCCCGGAAAGCAATCTTCTCTCCTTTCGAAATATTTCTTTATTTTAAAATTATTTATTCTATACCTACTTTTCGGAATTTAGTTTCTATAATCATGCTAATATGGTAATCATTGTTACCCATATTATATATATATTCTGTTTATATATATCAATCTTCTACCCTGGAAAGGTTGAAATTATATGTTTAATGGAAATATGCAGCTGGACTATAAAAAAGAATCCTGAAGGCGGTGGAAAACTCCGAAACTTTGGTGTAGTGTAAATCATATTAAAATAAAGAGATATTTGGAAAGAAAACCACATATCATATAATTTTAACATTTATCGGGTAGAATATTGTCAATAAACAGAATATATATAATATAATATAACAGTGATTATCATATAAGTAAGGTGGCTGCAACATTCCAGAATTATACTTGCCTTAAATGTGTAAAATACGTGTTTGTACGACATTTCGGTTGATGTAGGCTGTTATAAAGAGTCAATTTTGTGAAATTTAATTATTTAGACCTCAAAACATGAATTTCAGTTGAAAACTCTGCAAATAAAAAAAAAAAAATGTATCAAACCAGTAATAAAAATCAACATATGCATTATTATTGTCCAAGTGGAAATGTACTAATCGGTACATACTTACCTCTTACTTACCTGGATAATTCCAAAACCTCATATTAAAGTTAATTTTTCTCATTTTACATTTTGATTTTTACTTTTTGAATTTTCCGAACACCTTCAATTGTAGGATACATAAAATCACAAAATAATACCAAGAAAACAGAATCGGATACAAGCCCATTTTTAATAATATTAGCTATTACTAGCTGTTTATATAAAATACTGTCAATACTCACAGCTTTTGTTATTAAAAAATTAAAGAAATGCCGTCAACGGAGAATTCTTATATGAAAAAGATTTTTCCAAGATATTCGAAATTTCATATAACAGGTTCCATCGGGTTATTTGTAAAGAGGGAATTAGTTAATAGACATATAAAATTACAAAATATATATAATTAACGGTTGGACTTGGGATATGCTTTGGAATCTGATACGAAGGGGAAACCTGTATAATTAAAATCGGTAAATTAATTACCCTCGAACTGAGGTAATATCTAGCCTTCATCTCCTCCTATCCGGCAATTTTTCCTCTGCCTTACCTGCCAATTACCCGGGGCTCTACAGGTAACTATAGGGGCTAATTGCCGACAATTACACCTGTGTCTCTATATATCGACCTGTATGAATAAACATGCCGTCAGGCTGCCGCGTTACCCCCACCAAGGGACGGCACCATCAGCAATCCAAAGCCATTGTTCTGTCTAAATCTAAATCATATAACTCCGCCGCTATGGATACAATATGTCTCTATTGTATCGAGGGACAATTACCGCCATTATCCTCTGATTTATCTAATACATTATACATTAACATTACGCCCACTTCAATCCTTTATTGCCTTCCTGCCATCATTCCCATGGCTCTGAGATATCTCTGTCTCGATTGGATTTCATTGGCTTCTAGGAACCATTCTTAGAACGTGTAATATAATTTGATATTGATAATATCTACATGAAATAATACCAAGAAGACAGAACCAGATACAAGCGCAACGCCCAAATAAGATGGAGTAATAATAATTTGACAAAGCTGTTGGAGATGATATTATCTCGTAAAGATTACGTACAATATTACGTATCTGCTAATAACTCTGCATTTAGCATAGAACATGGACTTATAATTAGGCTGTTCACAATCCCTATCACAACATTTAGCATGTTAAAACGTTTTAAATTTAACAAAAAGCCACGAATACCCACCCCTATTATTATTATAACTAACCTATTATGCCCATTCATTAAGTGCTTTGTGTTTTTAAATATCACAATTTCTAAACATATCTAATTTATTTTTCCTAATTTTTTATATCGTATATGTGCATATAGATGTTATTTAGTTATAGCTAAACAACACTCTTATATATTGATCTAAGAAATATAAGCAATATAAATACTTGTGAACTATCCCCCAAGAGTGGATTAGAATCGGAAGCAATACATCACTGATAAATAAGTTATTTACTATAGGCCTAAGGCTGCAATAGGTCAGTAAGTCTTGATCTGGCTTGCGTGATCCGAGAATATATACACACCCTTGTCTGGTCTCGTTGTATTTTATATTTGGTAGCAGGCATACGAGGCCTGAGTTATAGCGCCCCTGAGAAAACTAACACTAAACATAGAGGTGTTCGGATTGTGGTCAGATTGGCAATCAACTTGTAGTACTGTATCAATCTAATTGAAATACAACTACAGTGTATCGACGTCAACAATTAATATTTGCCGAGTAAAATCTTAGTTTATCATACCATTGATGTTTTTTTCTGTTTTCCACTCTCAGGGGCAAAATTATATTTCCAGACAAGCCGCTGATGTACATTTTAATCGTTCTACTATATTCAAGAGTACTACTTTTTTTTTATTGTTGTTCAGTTAACGTGTGTAGAAAGAATTAACTGTTGTATGCTGTACAGTCGTGTATTTTCCTACTTATTAAGCACACTAAAACATCAATATTATGAAGATGTAAAAATATTAGAAATAGTTATACCATAAAAATGCTTATGTAGTATTATTGGAATATTATACTACATTGACAAACTCTATTACGAAACCAGATCTGGTAATTAATACGGATAAAACAAAATTTATGGTTAGAAGGAAAAACGGGAAAAATATCGGTGATATAGACATAGGGGGATATACATTTGAACAGGTAGGTAGGTTTAATATTTAGAGTCTATGGTAACAAGAAAAAAAAAAAAAAAACGAAATTGATGATGAAATAAAAGTGTGGTGAAAGGCGGACAATGTTTGTTATTTTTTATTTTGAAATTGCTTAGCTTGTGCCTTCCATCCAAAAACTTCTTCCTCTAACTCCTATGTGCCATCAAGCGTGGAGTCACAGTCTCAGTCCATTTAGCCCTTCTCATCCCCGGAATGGTGCTACCTCTTGCTGCCCTTAGTTTTCCAATGTACTCAGAGTACATGCACCTGGGTCTGCCACAAGGCGGTATTCCTTCCGGCCTAGCTTCTAAATACCACCTGGCTTTTCTCGTATCGTCCATTCTACAGAAGTGTCCATACCACTTCAGTTGCCGCACTTGCATGGTATCGCGTACTGATTTCACGCCAAGATCCTCCCGAATCCTTTCATTTCTGACAAAGTCTCTCCGGCATACATAATTTTGGTTTTTTTAGGGTTATTTACAAACCTCTTATCTTCAGTTCCTCATTCCATTCATTCATTGAATGTCTGAAAAGCCTCTTCAAAGTCAGCTATCAGTACGAAATCATCTGGATCTATCATCGCTTGAGACAGTACTGGAGTTAGGCTCCAAAAAACTACTAGTACTCTAAGGCATCTCCTTTTATACCCCTCCCATATCTTATCCATAAGGAGGACAAGGAGTAGTAGGCTAAGGCTGTCTCCCTGTTTTACTCCTTTATGAAACTGGAAAGGCCGGGATGTCTGACCATTAGGTCTTACAATGCCCTTTGGGTCCCTTTAAAATGATTTGATTGAAATTGCTAGCACTCTTCTAGTAATTAGTGCGTCCCATATCTCCTGCCTGTGGACTGAATCAAAAGCCACCCTCAGATCCAGGAATGCCAAATAGACTGCCTTTTCCCGGTTACACACTTTCTCTACTATCATTCTCAAGGAAAAAATGTGGTCCTGGGTCTATCTTCCATGTCTGAAAGCCACTTGCTCTTCTTCAATGCCTCCGCACTGGCTAGTGGATGCGCTCCACTGGTGGGAATTAACGATTCTCCGGTCTCCTGAGTTCAGTACACAGCGCACTTACAGATAACAGAACAGTACACTATTTAAAAACACCGACACTATGGACAAATACAGTACAAACCCCAGGATCGCTTCTCCTGGGAACACTCAATGTTGGGTGTATAGCAGGCAACCTGTTGTCCCTGGGCAAGAGACAGTAAGAGTAATATGTTCGCTGGTTCGGGTTAAAGTAAAATGAAGAACCTCAAATTAATATCACAAAAAAAACAAACTCATAAATGAAGAAAATGAAATAATAAAAAATAACTTTCCAAGAGATACAAAAAAATTTAATGATAACAAAATACAAATAAATGAAGATACAAGAATTATCATATACAAAATTACATGAATTATAAAGCAGTAAAAATATTTATATTATAATACAAATTAAACTTATTTTGGTTTGAGTCTTTTAATGGTTTAAGGGAAGGAAAATTCGAGGAAAATAAAAAAAATAATCACTCATAGTAGATGGCTATCGGTTTCGATATGGACATATCGACTATACATCTAAGAATTGTTTATCTCATCCGAAATGGCCACTTTCGGTGAGCTGGTGAAAATATGATAATGGGTGAGAGTCAATAGAAAAAATGGGCTCCAAAACCCAAGTTGACTCTAGAGTGGAGAGTCAGTGAGAAAGAGTTCAAAAAGAACCATCCAGCTTCAAGGACAAATTGACTAAAAAAGTCAGTGAAAAAGTGACTGCCGAATCTCACACCACACCAATGCCTCCTATACTCACCACACCGCATGTATTTATAAACACGCACCTTATGTCCCTTATTTTTATGTAACAAATTAAAAATACAAAATAACTTATAGTTAAAAATATAATATATAGCTAACAAAATTGAAAAATCACTTAGAAATTAAATAAAAAATTAACCTAAAAAGAAACCAAACCTTTGGGATTTAACACCAGTTTATTCATTGTTTTATTATGAAAGAATGAATTCTTAATAAACGGAATTCATGATAGTACATATGAAATTTATATTCATGAGATAGATTAAAAAAAATAACAAAAGACTCTTCTGCTTTCTTAATCGTTCTAGCATAGTTCATGTCACTTTCAGTCAAATTAAATTCATGTTTCTTAACTGATTTTTTATGCAAACGGTTAGAATTTAAATTTTAAATGCTCACAGTGTTCAATGTTTTGAAACAGTTTGAGATTGAAATACTTAAAAATGTCTGTATCAAATGAGTTCAGCCTGCCCATCAATACTTTTTTACCATTATTCGAGAGAACTCGATTTTTAAATCCGGTGGTTCAAATGACTTTATCTGTGTAACTATGCTAATATCTGTTGTATATTTAAAATATATTGAGCTTAAAAAATAACTTAAAACATATTTTAACATAAGCGGCACTTGTGTAGTCGACGGACGTCTGCGAACGCTGCCGGTGGCTGGTTATGTGAAACACTGCATTGTTACTTTTCTTATCACTTCGATGCCAGCTTTGTTGCCTTTATTTGCAGGTTTGTTACCTTTATTCATATACATGCACATTTAACTAGAATAAATAATTTTATCAAATCGTACATAGCGTTAGAAAAAATAAATAAATTAAAAAAACTCTGAAAATAATTAAGGAGTATGAAATTACATTATAATAAACATAATGAAAAGATTATAAATTCAGTCAGACACTATTTCTTCATTTATATCAATGCTAAATAGTTTTTGTTTGTAGTGAGACTGTTTTTGTATTATTTTTAGGTATAATAGATGGATATAATTTTAATTCCATCCTTTCACAGCAGTAATATTAATCTGTCGTTCACGAAGGATAATTCACTAATCGATTAGCTATGGAAGGGGGAAGGAAGAGTTAACCCAAAGCCGGTAGGTGGCTAAAGTTTCCATTAGCCGCTATAAGAAAATATTGTCACAAAATTAACAGTCCCTCCGGTAGATCCAATTTAATTGAAATTGGTTAAGGGGGCTCTCAACTCAATCAAGGAGTTTATAATTACCTTTTGCAAAACTTTAATGTAAGTGGTATCTCTTTGGAAAAGTCATCAAAGGGGATAATTGCTAGGGTTGAAGAACTCTGTTCTTGGGGGTTCCCGTTTGATCGATGTGGAATTTCCTCAGGAGGCTGTGATTCTTTGCCATCTGTTGATGGGAACCCAAGCATTTCCTCATGACAAGGAAATGCGTTAAGAAAAAAACAATTTCCTAAATCCCACACAACTTTATACATTTGAATTTATTACAACAAATAATAATAATAACTAAGTTTAATTCTAGACAAAATACCAGCAGAAGATTTATCTAACTACGCTGACTAAGACCAGGACCTTTAATCTCTCAATCGGGGAACAAGAAACAAAAAAAAAATCTATATTCAAGACCATACTCAGATCTATCCTGCAAACTAGAATTGTGAAGAAAAAATTCCTTTCAATCCCAAATTTTGAGAAGCAGTTGGCGTACAATATTATGTGGTCAACATAATACTTTCATATACATTAACATCATGCAAGGAGTAAATCCAATGACCATTCATATCCTCTGTGTTCGATTTTTTTCAGGTTGGAAAAAAATTGAACACTAAGGATTGGGATTCAGGTTTCACTCATCCTTCATCATCCTCATCCACTTGGAACATTAAACGAGTGTGGCTACGCAATATTTTAAAATAAATTTGAAATTTTATGTTCTACCAAATAGACTCATACAAAAGAAACCCCTAACTTTATACAATGTTATATATTTTTTATTTTTTGACATTTACAACTGTATATAAAATACAACAAGCAAAGTTGATGTAAAATAATAATGATATGATACAGTATGTAGAGAAACTACCCAGTAGTAGAACTTTATATGTTATAAATAAAAATAAAATAATTAGATTAAAATAATAATTAAAAAAAAAAAGATAAGAATAAAGATAATAACCAAAAAAAAAAAAAAAATGACATATATAGATTTAACAAAATAAATAATTAACTTCTAATGGAAAAAAAGTGAATTTAAGAAAAAGATGAAGAAAAACAAAACAAATAAAGAAGTTAAGATAAAATAAAATTTTACAGTGACTATAACAGAACTGATTAATATAGAACTTATAACAGGATGTCCTGCAGCAGCCTGTTCTTCAGTCTTCGGGTTGTGGTTGGGTTTCCCGAGTTGTAGGGCAATGCTTAACAGCAGGTAACTGGGAGTGGAACTTCATGAACCTTTTTTTGATGTAATCCTCTATTGTCTTTTTGGCTTTATTCCCGATGCAATTGGCTGTAGATAGTTTTAAGGATAATAAACAATGAATGAAAAATGAAGGAGGCGTATCCCTAAAATAATTCAATTTCTACTTTTTATGGAAATTTATTGTACTCGTTGTCTAGACTAGGTAAAAATTGATCTATTCATTAATATATTTATTTTGATAGAAAATAACGGTCGATTTTTCTTTTACTTAAAAGAACTCAAAAATGAAAAACTGCCATTGTTTTATTCACAGCAACTGTGGTGAGCCATCTCTTTTTAACTAATAACTGTATAGTGAAATAAAACAATTTTAAGAAGAGTATATTTTGTATTTTACCTGGCCTGCCAAACATTTTTTAGATGAAAAACATGTAAAATTTGTTTATATTCTTATGAATTTGGGACACTGCTGATTTTGTGACATTGTTAAACTACTCAGTATCAAGGACGATTTCAGTGAGAAAACAAAACACAAAAATATTCAGTTTGTTAATTCATTAATTTTACAGATATAGAACGATACACCTTTTACACTTTACATAAGAGGTGTATCTTAGGGATCTTATAGATCCATAAGGCGCACATATGTCTGCCAGCACTCTAAATAAAGGAAATTTAACTTATTATAAAGTAGTTTATGACACGTATCTTCGTACGGATAGTAGTTTTTATTGATATTCGCATATTAATACAAATTTGGCAAATGAAAATTTGTCCGAACAACTATAAATAAATTTATTTTAGCAAATATCATGAAAACTAATACTCCTACGACGATAAACGTCAGATAGACTACTTTATAGCTCATTAAACTAGCTTTAATTTGAGTTCTAATACACATCTGTAAGTCAAATGGTTTTTGAGATGTAGATTTTTCAAAATAAATTAACTACTGATCTTTCAGTACGTTTAGTACAACATATTTATGAAATATTGCTTTTTAAAAAGCTATATCTCGAGAACTATTGAATGTAAATAGCTCTATTGAGGCTTACAGTTTAACAAATTTACTCTACTTCAAATGATGTTCACTTAGATTTTCTATTGTTGTTGGTAGTTTTAAAGATATAGAGCTCCGAATGAAAACTTAATCATTTTTAAAAAGCCAATATTTTTTATTTCCCCTACGTATACTTGGTAGCCTCATCAATTTTGACTAGTAATTATACATATTTTCATTAAAGTAATCAAAAATTGAGGTGAAATTATTCCCATTTTTCTCCTCTAGGGCTCTTGTACTATAACTACACAGCATACCACATCAACAATTTTTTTTTTTAATTATAATATATAGAGATTGTAGGAAGATTGTCCGGGTAGAGGTAAATAAAAGTACGAAATAGCAGAAAAATCATTCATTAAAATTTATTTAAGAGATAAATCAATAAAATCCTAAATAAAGCAAAAATATAGGAATAAAAGTCTGATATAGTTTCACGGTCAGGTAAGAAAGTTATATGTTATTCCAGTCTTCATCAAGATCAGCCGTGACGAAGCCTGCAAAGTGGGGTCAAACGTTGATTAACTTTAAATAGTTTTTTCCACTATTTTGTACCTTTATCTTCCTACTATCTACTTCATACGGTCAACTATCTTCTTCTAATATAATATATACAATTTATGTATAATTTAAATTAATTAAAAAATACAGTAGTAATATAGGTTCTTTTTGTTTTGTTTTTATATACTTCCATTTTTCCCCTTTAATTTCTTAATATTTTTTTCATTATTTACGTATATTTATCCTTTCTGCTAACCCAATACTTTTTGCTTTAGAAAATACACGTTAAAAAATAAATTGATAAAATCCTTTATCAGGTAAAAATGTAGTTTCACACTTTTGTAACTAAAGGTATTTGTAATATATTATTACAAAAAAAAAATACACGGGCATATAAGGAAATACATTATAATATAAAAGTAATAAATATATAAGGCAATTAGTATAAAAAGTGAAAAATAAATATATAGGACTTTCAAGTGTGAGAGCCACATCAGTGAGACGTTGCGACAACATAACTTGAGGCTGCGATAGTAAAGATACGCCTTGAATGACTGTAACCGGTGCAATAAAAAATATTACGTGCAGTTTAGCATGCAAGTGCGTCGAGCGAACAATGGAAGCTCACAACTGTAAAGCGAATTTCCCAGACACGAAGCCCAGTTGTGGCCATATCGCGCTGTTTGTCATTCCTCCAGTGTAGCCTTTTATCACCTTCTGGAGGATGCGTATTCGCCAGGACGTTTGCTGAATCCTGTGCAGTCTCACTTGGTAGTAAGGAGCGTCAGTTGTTAAATTTTTGATGTTGGGGACAGAATGAAAGAATTTAAAGTTATTCTTCCACCTCTGTCCTTTCCTTATAGTAGTTTGGCTGGTACATCGGCTAACCACAGACCGACTATCATTCCCAATCCCTTTTGGAAAAACTAAACTTCTACTCTGAACGAACTATTTACGTACATGCGATTAAGAACCAATTATAAACTATTGTATAGCATTCATCTTATTCTATACAATAACTTGCTATTATATCATTTCTTAATAATATAACACAACGTCGATTACTTATTTCAGCTAATTTTATTTTATTTATTTATTGATATTTACTACTGTATTAATATATATAAAAGTGATTTTGATGTTAGTTATACAATGACATGTGTAGAATCTACCTATTGATAGAACTCCTATAACATTTTTGGAGGAAAATCTTCTTTTCATGCACCTACGACAATTATCAGTTAATGAAGGAGAAATCAACTTAGAGGTGGATTTGGGTGATTAGAAAGTTCATTATGGAAACATTGGTATCTGGTCCTGGCCAAATCGGCAACATAAGGAACATTGAAGTTCTGATAGGATGACTTTTGACAAAATAAGAAGCATTGAGGATTTTACGAATGAATTGTAATTGGATACGAGAGGAATTTAGTGGGGTTTAGTGGAGCCCCAAAATTCAACTTTGTAAATCTAGATATGCCTTATTATAGTCATATAAACGAGTCTTTTGTAATTACTTGGAAATTTAGACCGTTTTTGTAGCAAGTTTAGTAATATTCGAAATCGAAAACGATCGGTTTCCTAATTCAATCTTGTATGAGGATTCCAAGTCAGTTTGTCCAGATGAAATCATAGATGATGGATCTGTTCGAAAGGAATAAGTGAGATATAATGAAATAATAATATGAGGCAGGAATTCATGGGTTTATGACGAAGGTTCCAAACGTGATTTGGTAGGATTTATTTTAATCCTCCAGTTTTGATACTATTCTTCAAGGGTAGTGATATGAGGTTGGAGGGTTTGGGATTAAAGAAAGGGGTAATTATTCACTGAAAATAGGCATGCGACATTGGCTTACGAGGAGAGAATAGTGTAAGGATAGGTTTGGATGTCAGCTATAAAAATTGTATAAAGAATAGGACCAAGGATACTACCCTGAGGTACACCAGCAGACTGAAGAAAGAGGGATGAATAAGTTCTGTGATGCTTTACTTTATAAAATCTATCAGAGAGAACTTTATAGAATATCTAGCAGGATAATGAGGAAGTTTGTTGAGAGTAGGAATTTATGGATCTTGTATAACAGTCCCAGGTACCAAACTCGATTAAAAGCCTGTTCTCAACATAATTAAAATTTTCTCAAATACTGTTCTACTAACTTTTAGTAAATATTCTCTAGGATAAACTACTACTTATCATGTGATTTCGGAGGTGGGTTGAGGGTGTAAGAATCCCATAATTTTCGGTGATACTGATAACTTTGAGCAATAATCTTTTATTTCTCGATTGCTATGAACATTCGTATTTAAGGGTTTGCAGCAGCGCGAAAAATTAATATAACTTTATTGGTCCCTAAAATTATATTGTCACACTTTACTAGGTCATTCAGTATATAATTTCAATACTGTGTTATTATAATGTATATTGCTTTAAATTTTTTCAACTTTTTTTTTAATCTCTGCCATGTTTTTAATGGTAGACTGGACAAATACATGTTCCATGTATTTTGTGGCCACCGTATGAAAAGATAAAGATTAATCTATAAATATGTGCTTGAGTATGTATATGTATACAGATACTGTTTATTTGTTGTATAAAAACTCAGTATTACGGCTTTACTCGGACTAAATCCCCTCAGTTAGTCGGCAGTCCACAGAGACTTGACGGGAGCTCGATTGATTACTTATTGTTACTACATTTACAGCTCAGTCCACATTGTGACACAGTGTTACAGTGAAAAGGATATAACTACAGATCGAAAATAAAATCGACGGACCTCACTGTATGGCCAGCGCCCGGCGACAGTCAGAGTTCCAATCTCGGTATAAAAATAAACGATATTTTTTAGTTAACTAAAAGGTGCACAATTCAATAGAATATATCAAATTATAATCGTAATACTTAATTATAATTTCTAAAAATCAATTTAAGAATGGTGCCTAAATTGAAGGATGAAAATAAATCCCATCAAATTACTTTTACTCTTCGTCGTGAACCTGCCAGCTGCCCTACAGTATACATTAATAATGTTGCTCTTACCCCTGTAGAACCGACCCGTTACCTGGGCAAACGACTAACTTCAAATCATCATACTAGACTGGAAACTGCAGGTCGATTCTTACAATTACAGCACTTACTAGACAAACGATCTAAACTTCCAATTCATAACAAAAGACTGATCACCACAACTATAATAAGGCTTATCTGTACATACGGAATCGACCTTGGGGATTACAATCCAAAATCCTTCATAAAATCCTCAATGCTACTTACTTTATCACAAAGAAAATTATACGTAAAAACCTTAATGTTCCATATGTAACCAATCTAGCCAGGACCTGATATCATTCCTTCCATTATGAACTCCCTAAGCACCCAAACCCACTAATTTCTAACCTTGCTTTCTCATCCATTCCTGATAATCTTCCGAGGCACCTGAAAATAAGATGTTCACGAGACCTCCTAATGTCAAAACGTTATTAGAGTGCTACCAATGGGTAGTTTTTCTACACGCCTGTATCGCTTTGAGTAAGGTTTATTTTTTTTAGTTTGTTAATAGTGGTTTTTAAGGATCATTTTATTCCACTTTTTTTTATCTTTTAATAAAAAAGTTATATTATTATTTTTTGTTTGTTGATGTAAATATATATTTTATTTATGCAGTTATTTGGAGTCTTTTTCTGTTTATACATTTAACCTTAAATATAATAATATTTATTTGACACTGGCTGGTGATTTCATTTTGAAATTCCACTGCCGTCCTACAATGTAGGTTTTTTGATAGATAATCTGGCATTTTTATCTTTGATAGTACTGTTAATATTATTGATATTTGATTACCTAACAAAATCGCTAGTTCAGAAAGAATGAGCTCCCAGACTTTGAACATTAATATAATATCCAAGACATAACTTTCTTGTAAGATTGAAAAGTCCATTGTATTTATCTTAGAAGATGGCCTCGTGACCTTATATTGTAAACTGTTTTTAGAGTTCTACTACTGGGTAGTTTCTCTACATCCTGTATCATATCATTATGTCATTATGATCAAATTTACTGGTTGTATTTTTTTATACAGTTGTAAATATCAATAAATAAATAAAAAAAAAAAAAATAAGTATTTATCTTGGCAGTGTTAAAGATGAGTGTCGTTATTCATAAACGGTAAAATTACATTACACCTTATCAAAATGTAATGTAATTACTTGTTATGAATAAAATCGCTTCAAAGAACAAGGAATAAAAAACAGAACAACTGTAGTATATGATAAGATGTAGTTCAGAATGAGCAAGAAAAATAAAATATGCAACTGCATAAAATCATGGGCCTTAGTTACCATGGTTATTAATCAATAAATAGCTTTTAATAAAAAGTATAACAAAAATTCAGCCATTTTTGAAAATTTTCCGATAAAAGTATTCTAATACTCGAACCCATCTGCTGATGAGCAAGAGCAATTCAAAGTTATTGCTTCATAAGTGGGCAGTTTTTTCCGTATTGTACAAAACGGCGTCAGCCAAAGACGGGGCTGCAAATGTGACTTAAGTACCTTGAATGGAGAAGCAGGTATAAGGGGAACAGAGATAGGATCAGAGAAGTCAAGGGAGAGAATGGGGAGGATCAGCGTGACCACCCGGCTGCTGTATGGACCATTCCTACCTGGATCACGCCCTCCTACGGCAGGGAAAAAAAACAAAAACATTCTCAATATACTGAGTCAACAGACAGCCTGACTTCTAGGGGAGGGAGGTTGGTTTATAGGGATAAGGGCTAGTCCATTGTGAGGGTAGTCCGGGGTTTATTGCCTGGAGTCTATAGGCTGGAAAATTGGCAATGAGTATATAATAGTTCATCCAGGATTTAACTTTTATACGGAAGCATAGTGTGGAAGGGCGGGCTGAGGGAATAACAGATCTACTGAGGTCACATCTTGACTTTTAACGATATATTTCAGTTCGTTATTCTGCGCTGTTGGAACGGAAATTTCCTCCCAATACAATTCTTTCGTTAGCGAGTTGGTGTACTTCAACCCATCCGGATTTAATAATAAGTAAACTCTTAATTTTTTTATTCATGTACCTTAATGTGCAATCCACATATTTGTCATATTACGGCAAAATCTGATTAGCAATCACACAAGCGTGTGGATGGGTCATTTGGATTGGCTGGTACAAGTTGGCCTGAATGTGTGGCCGGGCGTTGACTGTCGTGTTTTGGGTAGCGGCATGTATTCTTCTTACTCACAACCAAGTGAAGCCTACAAGTCATCAATGAGTATTTCTCCTACCTTCAGAGTGCATAATTATTCTAGTTAAAGATTGTATAATGGTATGTTAAAATTATATTTCTTTAAAATTGGGTGCAAATAGGTTATTTTAAATCTTATCAATTTATTATTAAATTTTATACTTTTTTAATTTAAAATAGCATAAATATGCATTTATATAGATATGATATGTTAGGGGATTTAAATAAACAAGTATTAATAATTGTGAAGGAATGTAGGGAATAGTAGTGAACCCAGACCTGCTCTCTATATACTCTACTCTAGTGACTACTAAATCAATACGAATCTACTAAATCAGTCTTGACGCAATCCTCCCACCAACGTTTTGGTCTGCCTCTCAAACGTTATTAATATTTTAGGGATCCATTCGTTACTAATTCCCACCAACCTTACACGCCTATCTTATTCCCATAATGTTCTGACCTTTATTATATTTACCGGGTGCTATTCCCGCTGTAGGCCTCTAACGCCAGCGACAGCTTCAATCCCTTGCCAACAATGTAGGCTGCAATAAAGGTCTTCACAAGTATTCAACACAAACATAAATTAAGTTAGTTAATAGATTAGGATCTTACTTTTCGTGAAATAGAAACACTTGAACATTGAAGGTAAAGCTCTTAAAATTAGCTGTAAGCCTGATTAAATTGTTGCGAAGCAAAATTCTGTATAAGAAAATAAAAATAATATGAAGTATTTGTTTTTGGTATCCAGAATTTTTTCTTCGTTGAGTAGTACAAGCTCTCCACAAACTTTTAATCACTTACTTTTCGACTGCACTCTGTACGATCAACAAAGATTCAATTTAATAAAAACCTGCATAAAACAAGAAGATACATGGCCAATTTAGCAATCTTAAATCTCCGGAAATACAAAAAATAGCTGGTGCTCTTCATCTCTAATATAGATTTCCCCAAAATGTGATCATCGTATTTACTCCAATTATACCTCGTATATAAAAAAAATTAATTTAATTATGTTTTGTTCTAGTTCAATATTTAATTCCTACATCAGCACTTTATTTATATTCATTATTTTCATTATCCATATACTTTTAATTTTAATTAGTTGCCTTCTCTAACCACATGTTCTAATTGCATCATTTTAGTTATTGTATTTTATGCTTTAATTGTTATTTGTTTTTGATTTTGTTATCTTTTCTTTAAACATTTTTAGTATAATACTATAACAGATTCAAATGTTAACTCCACATTACATACATACATCTTAAAATAAATTCCCCCTGCATAGGGTTACTATGCAAGAGAAAAAAAAGGAATAAGATTATTTTATTAAATGTTTTTAATAGTCAGTGGAGAAAATTATTAGAGAGATTCCAATAAATTAGACTTATTTAAATAGAAAAAGGTTTCGTGTTTGTTTTTCATGAATCTTGGGCCCAAAAGAAATTTGCTTAAACAAAATCCTACGAAAAACCTATGACAAGTTATTACGAGGTTCCGGCCATAACCCTCAACCAGCCTCAACTTAAATCTCGTAAGCCGTATGCCACGACTTCATGCCCGTCGTATTTTTTCAAACTCAAATCCTTACAGTTATCATTGAGATAAAATGATAATATCTCGATTGATATGTTGTGTAAATTAAAATCTTAATACCTAGTTAACTAACAAATACCCTAACTGGTCCGTCACCTACTCCTTCTACTCTTAGAGGTCACTTCAAAATGGACATCACCTCCGGGCGATTGAGACATCCCAACGCCGTATCCTCAGGAGTAATCCGTCACAGAATCAGCGGCGTCATGACACGACGAGCTCCTATCACCTGTATTTGAGGTCGTTAATCAAAGAGGCAATTAACTCCCGAAGCAGGCTGACAGTCAACACTGACACCGTTAATACACCTTCCAGCTTTCCTGGCTAGCTCCTGGGCCTTGTTAGTCTGTCTATCCGGAGGTGTCTTAACTGTATATAATTCCGGTAACGAATCCGTGTGGGAGGTCGAAGAAACAGTTCACTCTTAGACATCGAGCTCTGTAATATATTGGTGTCTTCAGGTGTAATTATTATATAATATGTAGAAGACATGGCTGTAATATGAAAGCTCTCGATATTTCATAATCTAAATATTCTGCTTCTCAACATTTGTGATAGAACTAGAAGAGTTTTGTACAGTCGCCCAGTCGAGTTCGTATAGTACAGACGTCCAGTCGACTTCATATAGTACAGTCGCCCAGTCGAGTTCGTATAGTACAGTCGCCCAGTCGCTGTAATCGTCACCAGACCTTGCTGCGTGATTATTGGACCGCCGCTTCCATGTTTGGGCCCACCTACGTTTATTGAGAACATCTTATCCGACCTTTCGGAACTAACTTCAGGACCCCGACCCATCGTAGTTCATCACTTCGTTAAAACATTGTAAATAGCAATTTGTTTGTTATAGTAATTTTTTCGAAAGAAGGATTTTTTTTTTTTTTAATTTATGGTTTTGTTTTATTTACTTAACAAATAAATGTATTTATCCGAGCCAGTGTTTAATTTTTTTTTTAGTTAAGCTACAAGAAGACAAAGTCGATTTTAGGTGGCTTAACACCAGGTTTCAGATAATACATTGAAATTGCCAAATATTTTAACATTGTTTAAGTTTTTTGCAGTATTCATGTTATACGACTCAATGGTCCACCATGTATTAGTAACTTATATGGAGATGTTGAGTCCAGAGACTTACAAAATTGATTTATGGTTTGTCAAACATTTTTATGAAACAAGTTGCATTAATTAACTGTGTTGTTAATGCAGCTATGTCACTGTTATGAACTAGTTCTCTTCTCGGTACCAAAGAATGGAATTTTTGTTTCTCTTTATTCAGAACTTCAGTTTTTTTCCAAATTGGCGATGTTGGTAAAATGATGCTCATCTTCCAAAATAATAATGCATAATACCCAAAGGTTCGATGCCGATATCACTAATCGCTCTCTACATACATCTGTCCAGTGACGCCCTCCAAACCCAAATCTACTAAATCAGTTTAACGAAATCCTTCCTTCAACGTTTCGGTCTACCCCTCGGACATGTTCCGGTCGGTTAAGTGTATATTTACATTTTAGGGATCCGTTCGTTACTAAGTCCCACAACCTTACACCTTGCATTTGCCGCCTTTAAATCCAACTGTTATTTTTTCATCAATTCCGTTTTTTCTAGTTACCGTAGGACCTAAATACTTAAACCTACCTCTTCAAACGTATTTTCTCCTATATCCATATCAGCGAACCTGCTCCCGTCCCTGCTGCTTATCAAATACTATGTTTTATTCGTGTATATTTCGAGACCTAGTTCCTTATTAGAGTTTAACGTAGTTTTATTTAGTTCTTTGACCTACCAAATAATACCTAACCATCAGCATACCCAAGCACCGTTATTTTAACAATTAAAGTTAAATCATTTTCGGTATGCTTCATCTTTTTAATAACGTATCCTAGTGCTTGATTTAATTAGATACCTGATGGAAAATCGTTTTGTTTAAATTCCGACCGACCTCAAACATCAGAACAATGATTACCGATACGTACTTTATTAAACGTTTCCACATACACTTCCAAATGTAATACTTTATTTCAATTCAAATCAATATTTTTGCATATTAATTCGGATATTTAATCGTATAATTTTAAATGTTGTTTTTAATTGTAAATTTATAATGGTCAAATACATCTCTTAAAAAAAACTAAATAAAGTCTGACAAAAACTATTTCACAAAGATAGTCGTTAATATTTATTCCATGTATTTAACATTTATTTTGCTACGTATTAGCACTATGAAAACCGTATTTTTAATTAAGAAATAGTCTTAATTAATATTAATCTTACAATGTGTACAATTGTATATACTTTTATATACTACAATTATATATACACTACCTAAATTACACTTTATTATAAACTTACTAAAATAATTATGCCTCACATTATCTTATTCAAATGAGATTACCTTTAACCAGTCTGATAACAAAATTAAAACTAAACGCTTTATTTTTTATTTGTATGTATAAATAGAATATAGTACTCGGAAAAAGTTGAAACTGAAAATTTTTTTTTAATAATTTATTTATTGATATTTACAACTGTATACACATATACACAACAAGTAAATTTGCTGTAGGTGACATAGTGACATGATAAAAACATGTGGAGAATCTACCCACTGATAGAACTCCAATAACATTTCTAGAGGAGAAGATCTCAAGGCCATCTTCTTTTCAGACGCCTAGGAGGATTATTAGGTAATGAAGGAGAAGCCAGGCTAGAAACAAGTGGATTTGGGTGGTTCAGAAGTTTATTATGGAAGGAACGGTATCTGGTTCTGGCCAATTCGGCAACGTATGGAACATTGAGGTCCTGATGGATGACTTGATTTGTGACAAAGTAAGGAGCATTAAGGATTTTACGAAGGATTTTGGACTGTAAGGATTGGATTCTGGAGGAATTTGATGGTTTAGTGGAGCCCCAAAGCTCAACTACGTATGTCCAGATAGTCAGGTAGATCAGTCTTTTGTAATGGATTGGCAATTTAGACCGTTTATCTAGTAAATGTTGCAATAGTCGGAAACTACGAGCAGTTTCTTTTTTTTTAGTCTTGTATGAGGATTCCATGTCAGTCGTTTGTCGAGATGTAGTCCTAAGTAACGGATCCTGAAAATATTAAAACTAAATTAAGTAGAGATCAAACATGTTATTGGTTTATAAAAGGTTATAGGATTTTTACACTGGTAAGGATAGTACCATTGTTGTATCATTGTAGATTGTTGAATGTCCAAATCAACTATCTAAAGAATCGATTTTCTAAATGCTTATCTAACCGGTGGTACAACTTTTGTAACAAGAAACTGTTGCTTGAATGTGAAAAATAAGTATCAAGTCATTCTTCATCCAGGTCCAATGGAAACCTACTAAGTTTGAGAACGAGGTTAAATTCTAAGCTATTTTGTTTAATAACACCTGAAAAATAAGCTAATTTTTCGAATTGTTCTGAACAAAAATGGACAGAAAAAAAAGCAAAATTGGAAGACAATTAGAATATTTTTTGATATTAACTCGGTGTAAAATTTAGTGAAAGTTTTTCTGCCTGCTTATTTGCATTATTATCCTTTTTGCACTCCTACTTCTAAGATCTGCTAATTTTAACCATGGTTTAAAAAAAATGTTATTCTTCATTCTCATTACAATAATTTTCATATTTCAAGAATTATATATTGTAATTTAAGAGCACATGGGAGGTAAACAACAGTAGGTTCCTATCTGACAGATAGTGTCTGTTTCAAAATATGACATACACGTAGGAGTATTTGCAATTAACATTAAAGTCATTTCTAGTTTAATTTATTATACTTAACTGAAATTATTTAACCATATATACTTAAGGATCAGTAAGAAGTTGAAGAAAGTCAAACGAAAAAAAAAGTTATTGATTTTTAGACAGCACAAATACTTTAAGCACCAGTTAATCTTTCCAAGAAAAACAGTAAAGCACCGTCATTAGGCAAGGCAAGGAGTTCCACATTCCAATATGGCTTGGTAACTACTAGTCAGGAAATAATAGTGTACAGGATCTGTCTATGGAGAAAATGACGGGTACTGGAGAGCACACGGTCTCGGGTCATGTGATGATAGTGATAGACTGGACGGTGGATGGCTTCTGAAATGGTATCGTCTAAGGAAATGTAATGGCTATCTTCCAAATCTGGTAGTGCTCTCGTAATGGCCAGCGAGATATGACCCTGTATGATCTATAATATTATCAAAATCTAAAAGTTCTAATGATATGTAAACATAAAAGAGGGAGAGGCAATAAAAATGGAAGCGATCGGAGGGTACAAGTGCTACGATAACATATCACACAAATCGACGATAGTAAATATTCCATTTGTCACGGAGCGGGACCCGGTGATTTGGCCTCTTAGACCCGGCTATTACAGTCGGATCCGGAGAGTAAGATTATGATTGTTAAAGACGGTGGATAAGGAAGGGGTGGTACAGTAGTGGGCCTACAGGGACACCGTCCGTTGAACCCGGTCCCTAAACATAAGGTAGGTACCTGATCCAATAGCCAGATAGTAGCCTGTAAGTAGCGACTAAATCCACCATCTCCCGGGCTATTTCAGATCCTAAGTGGCCACCTCCGAGCATCTCTTTCAATTATGGTCCTTCATTATGGCTTCGACTTCCACCAGCATCACTTCGTGTTCATAACCGAGCCTTCAATTACACAACTGTAAAACCAATAAAGGATAAATAATACTGCCACAATAAAGGCACACTTTTTTTATAAATATTATTTTTGATTTTGCGTAAACAAATCATGAATAACTATCTATTAATATGATATTTTAATGAAAAAAACAAAACATTTTTCATATCCAATTATTATATTCCGTCCACTATTTGCGCTTACGCATGCGTTTTGCAAGTGTTTTCTTTGGAAGAGCTTTATTTCGAAAACGTTTGTCCGATTTGCCTCTTCCTTGGAGGAAAGTTGGGGCTTACTTTAATATGGGTAACAGTTTCGATAACTACTTACACATTTATGATGGGTACATACTTGGAATGGGACAGTAGAATTTTTGCTATGAACGAACTACCGGAGTAGCCACGTTATATAGTCGATTTTTTCAACAACGGCTCTAATAATTTCCTTTAAACTATTAAAATCAATGAGAAATTAAGTGGTCTTCTATATCAGGTTTCGTCCTCATTGGAACAGATTAATTGGCTATCAATACCAATTTTCAAATAATCTTCTTGTAAAGTACCTTTAATCTTGTTTATTTGGAAAACAGTTCTCATCCGTGGCGCTACAATTCTTGTTGAGTCAAGGGCTCCTGCACTTGGTTTGCCAATCTCCTCTATTAGTTACCGCTGCCCTACAATTGCGGATTCCCTAGATGGACCTGGCATCCGCTGCCACTCCATCGATACATTGGAGCCGGGGTCTTCCCACTCTCCTTGTTCCATAAATTCTTTCGTCCAGGATCATCCTAGAGTTCTGATCCTGGGTCAATCTTATTACGTGGCCTGCCCACCGAAGCCGCCCTACTTTGATTAATCTTAAGATATCTGGGTTCTTGGAGAGTTTTGTTAATTCCTCATTGGTTCTTATCCTCCAGATTCCATCAGTGCAAACTAGGCCATAAATTCTGCTCTCGAGCCTTAGGAGGGCCTCTTGTGAACTGGGTAATGCCCAGCATTCGGAGGCATAAATGAGAACTGGTCTCACAATGGTCTTATGAGGCTATATCTTTGTATTTTGGGAAATAGCCATGCTCCTGAAATGTTTCAGTAAGTCGAAATAGCATCTATTTGCATACATAGTTCTCCGATGTATTTCTGATTGAAAGTCATTATCCGTTTACTTGCGATCCAAGATAGCTGAACTCCTTCACCCTTTCAAATGAAAATCCTCCAGTTATAAAATATGATGGTTTATTCACATCTAGTCGTGGGCATGCGTGCATGTATTTGGTTTATACTTCGTTAACCTTTAAACCCACTCTAGCCGCTGCTATCTGGACACTGATAAAAGCGTTATTTAAATCTTCATATCTATCTAATATCTAAGTCATCGGCGAAAGCCGAAATCATAAAGGATCTGTTGAATGTAGTTCCCCCAACTTGTATTCAAGATTTCCGCACCACACGCAAAATGTTTTTTTGTGTAATGTTTTTTAAAAATAAATTTTATCGTTAATGACATTTTAATATATTATTTCATTTCCACTACTCCAATTGTGAGTTTAGGATCTGGAGACTCTGTCATTAATAAAATAACTATATTTTGGCGAAATTTCGAAATTTTATCGTTCTTTTGGTGCCCTACAGTTAACAAAAAAAGGTTTGTAATAAAAAAATGATTAAACACTAAAATGTACAGTATATATATTTGAGATCCTCTTTGGGCTTCGAGGACACAGGCGGGACCATAAGAGCACGGCAGCAGACGGAGAGGAAATACACCATGTTGCTCGAAGTAAGTTATGGGAAAAGGCCCGGGGAAGAATGGAAAAGGAAAAATCCAGGAGGGTAATTCGGGAGAATTTAAAGGTCACAGATAGAATGGGAACAATCAAAATCGGGACGATTGTATACTGGAAGTTGGGATCTAACAGAGGTAAAGAGATACAGCGATACGGGAGTCCATTCAGGGTGATTATTATAAGGGAAAACAATATTGTAACAATAGAAAGTATTAGAGAACCCCAAAAGAGGAGAACTGTCCATATTGAAGAATTAAAACTTCCGGCAATTACAATATAAAAACTGAAGTGTTCCCATGTCAGATTAGATTACAGAAAATTTCGTTATTTATTGTTTTTGTTTTTTTGTGTTTTAAGGTTGTTATTGATTTTTGTAAATATTGTATTTTTCATTCTATGTTTTTGATTTTTGTGAATATTTTCTATTTCATTCTAGCTTGTTCATTTACTGTATGATTTTTTTTAAAAATTTTAACCTTAGGTTTAAATTATTTATTTAGCGTTTATTTAAGGGAACTTGTGAGCTTTTTCAATGAAAAGTATAGTTTTTTTTTTATATATTGTAAATAGTTTCTTTATTGTTTTTGTTTTCTATGTTATTATATTATATAGTATTAGTTTACGAGGATTGTTCGTAAACTGGTGGGGGGGAGTTACGGTATGAGTCAGCTGTTATTTCGATGTCAGCTGATCGAATGTATATAAGAGATGTACCGAATACAATAAAGTCAGTATTTTACAGCAGTTCAAGCGTGTTAGATCTTATTCCTTCTTCTCTTTTTTGACATTATGCTTTCACCAATACTTAACTTATACATATATATAAATATAACTTAAGTATCGGCAAAAGCAAAATGTTAAAAGGAATAAGGAGAAGAAGGTATAAGATCCGAGACTCGCTTGAACTGCTGTAAAATACTAGCTTTATTGGATTCGGTACATCTATTTTTATACATTAAATTAGCTGATCTCCTCATTCAGCTGACATTAAAGTAACAATATATATTTAAAATTTGTATTGTAGATTACCTGAAGATAGGGCGATAGCTCCGAAACGTTGTAATACTTCATTCAAATTGAGAATTTTAGCAAGGAAGAGTATTTTCACTATATCAAATAATAGTGCATAATAAACATTAATATTAACAAATAGAAACATTACTTACAACGTATTGGTAACCGATATGTTCAAAATAACTAACAACTGACCCCTGCAACTTACTGGCACATGTTTTCGAAATTGTTTGAGGAAAAACATAATCGAAGTTAGTTCAAAAATACATAATATCGGAATATTTAAGGGTTAGATATAAATGATTAAACAGCAACTAGATATTTGTAGTACAGCTGTAGAGTGAGTTATACTGACCACACTATCTCCAGAATGATCTAAGTTGTAGCTAAGGTTAGCAGTAACACCTCTCCACTAACAACTACCTCCTTACCCATCCTTACCTGCTATATTTATGACCGTCCACTTAGTCTGTCTTAGGTTTTTTTTTTCTTAACATGCGGAAGGTTAAACATCATACCTATGGAAATAAACACCTCCACAATTATAACAATAATCGTTCATCAACGGAAATGACTTATTTAAGGAACAGGAACTATAAATCATGGTGTTGAGTTTGAATAAAAAGGGACGAAAATAGTGTTACGAGGAAATCGTACTTGGAACTTGGAAACAATACACAATGTAGAATTCGAATTTTATTATTTTATTAATTAATAAAAAATTAAGGCTTAGGGAAGCCGAAGGTTCGATGCCAATACCTTCAATCTTTGGTACTTATTACACATATCAGAACACTTACGCCCCTCCAAACCCAAATCTACTAAATCAATCTTAACGCAATCTTTCCACCTATATAATACTTTATTTTCAAAAACCTTATGGTGCTGCTCTTCCCAGGTGAGAGGCCACGTATAAAATCCATAAAGAACAGTTGGAAGAATAATAGTTTTATTTTATTATAATTTTTAAATATTATTTTAATAATATCGCTGCTGTGCTTTAATAGCGGCACATCTGTCAAAACAAACTTTGGATTTTATATTGAATTAGACGTATTCCAAAGATGCTATGTTACTTACTCCAAGAAACCGAGTTCAAATGGCCTATATAAAGGACTGAAACTCTTCTAAAATACCTACAAGAGAATTGTTAAAAATTAAATATATTTTTTATAATTATATAATTTTATTTTAAACAAAAATTTAAAATTATCATTTTTTTTTATTACAGTTCACCAAACTCAGATATGTATAACGAAAAATTGTTATATTACTATTATTAATATTTCAATTACTATTACTATTATCATTTGGTGGGAGTTGGTCTCATTAATAGCCATTGTGCTACTGCCATAGAGATAATTATTGTCTGTTACACTTTAGCCGTGAGTCAACACTGAGGGTTCTGGAGTCCACCCAGACTTATAATGTTGGTACCCTTAATTGGGGAAAACTCTAGCGGTTGGGCGTGTTCTTGAAAAAATCACCTCCTTCTATAGCCATTATTCAAACAACAGTGCTTACTTATAAAGTACGGAACCTATGGCCCTTTATGAACCCTAAAAGAGCTAGCTATTTACGTTCAATACTTCCCGAGATATACTCTTTTAAAAAGAAAAATTTTATAAAAAAAATTCTGAAAAAATCAGCAGTTCGTGAATTTATTTTGGAAAATCTATAGATTCAGTCATGAATCATTGTGTGTACAAATGTCTGTCGGCAGTCAAATTAAAGTTTAATGTGCTAAAGATTTGTTTATGACGGTTGTCTTCGTGGATGTTGTAGTTTTCATGATGTTTGCCAAATTAAATTCACAAATTGTTTTCTAGTTGTTGAAACAAAACTTTTAGTTTATGAAAACCTACAATTTAGGAACCATCAGACGTAGAAATGCCTGCCACCATTTTCGTTAAAACTAGTTTAATGTACAATAAAGTAGTTTAAGCCGTTAACCTTCCTTGGACCAGTATGTTTTAATGAAATTTTCATACAAATAGTCAGTCCGAACTAGGAATAAATTTATTTAAGAAAGTATCATGGAAACTTCTACTTCTACTAAGCTAAGTGCAATAAACTACTTTATATTAGATTCAATTAGTTATAATTTGAATACTGGCAAACTTCTTTACATCTAAAGATTCCTGAGCTAAAGTTTTTTTATAAGTTCAAAATTTTATCCGAACAACTATAAATCTTATAAGCCACCATTTTTTATTTCCCCTAACTATGCTTGGCTGACTCATCAATTTTTACCAAGTAATTATACATAGTTTGGATTAAATTAATCCAAAATTGGAGTTTAATAACTGATTTGTTTTACAGGTGACTCTTGTACTTTCAGATACATTCATTAGGAAGATAATAGAACCAGTTTGAACTATATAAATATTGCCAGACCTTTCAAATTAAACCAACTATCAGACCTGTATAGAGCAATAGATATGTCAATAGAAAAATAACTATTTTTATTTCATTCATAATATTTTAGAAAATATAACGAAAAATATCTTAACAAAAATAATACCCAGGAGTATATAATACATAGTTCCTATTTTATTTCTTTAAATTATCAAGTTAATAAATCTCCTGATACATCTGTGTATTCAAGAGTGATAATTGTGGAAATTGATTTGTTCAGTTGATTAAAGAGGTAGCTTGTCAACCATTTAGGGACTATATATCCTCTGATAAAGGCCACAGAAGGCATTTTGGTAAAGGAGATCCAAATAGTAGTCACTCAAGGAGGCTATAGCTACAGTGGGCGGACAATGGAAGGGACGCTGGATCTAATAGCGACTGATCCCCGCGTTAGGGCGATTTACGCCGACCGTCCGTCATCGCAGTATTACCGTCCCATTCAACTCAACGTCGTAAATATACAGAGCTGGCCCTGATATACAGCCCTGTAGCTACACCTACGGGGCATTGTGTGTCTGTGGGCATTGTGTGTCTAAACTCTCGTTTCTTCGACATCATCTGAATCTTGTCAACTGTCATCTTTGCATTCAGAACTTCAACAGGGACAGAGAACTATCCGGCTCTGGAGAATTTAGTCGGAAAAACCTGTTAATAACGATATAATTAAGTTAAATTAATAATAATAAAAAGCCAAGCGAACCCGAAGGTTCGGTGCCGATTTCTACAAACCTCCGACGACCGTCATAACCCAAATCTATGATTCAATGTATTTCTTAAACAATGAAATTTACCCACCTTTTATTAATTATAGTTTCTTATTATAAATTATGGACATTTGCCAAGGACAAAAAAATTGAGGTTTTCCGTTTCGTAGTGACTTATAGCCATGCAACCTTGTGTAAACAAATAGTGCAAGAGCACAAGATAAGAAAAAAAGGCAGTTATCTCACCCCAATTTTTGATTACTTTAATGAAAACTGTGTATAATTACTAGCCAAAATTCATGAGTCTGCCAAGTATAAGTAGGGGGAACAAAAAATGGCGGCTGTTTCAAAGCGATAAAAAAAAACCTAATTTTTCATTCGGAACTCTATATCTCAAAAAGTAGGAACAACACAAGAAAACCTAATAGAACGTCATTTAAAGAAGAGCAAATTTGCTAAAATATGAGTCCTAATAGAGTTATTTAGGTTAAATAGTTTTCGAGATATAGCTTTTTAAAAAGCAACATTTCATAAAAATGTTGTATGGGATGTACTGCAAGATCAGTAGTTAGTGAATTTATTTTGAAAAAACTATATCTCAAAAACCATTTGACCTACAGATGTCTATTAGCACTGAAATTATAGATAGTTTAATGAGCTGTAATGTAGTTTATGATGTTTATCTTCGTAGGAGTAATAGTTTACATGAAATTTGCTAAAATAAATTGTTTTATAGTTGTACGGACAAATTTTCATTTCCCAAATTTATATTCATATGTGAATATCATAAAAACTAATACCCCTACGAAGATAAGTGTCATAAACTACTTTATAGTTAGTTAAATTTCCTTTATTTTGAGTGTTGGCAGACATATGTACGTCTTATGAATCTAGAAATATATTTTTTTCAAAAATCCAACATTTTATATGAACAACTATAAATTAACATTTTGTGAGTTTATTTTGTCAAATATCATAAAAACTACTACTCCTTCAAAGACAAACATAATTAACTATTTTGTGGCAAATTTAACTAGCTTTAATTTGAGCTCTGGCAAACATCTGTATGTCCAATGGTTTCTGAAATGAAGTTTTTCAAATATCAAACTTATTGTCCGCACAATTATAAATCAATTTATTTTCGCAAATATCATGAAAACTACTATTCCAACGAAGGTAAAGGTCATAAACTTATTTATAGTCCATTAAACTAGCTATAATTTGAGTGCCAATAGAAATCTGTACGTCTCATAGTTCCTGAGATATAGATTTCTCAAAATAAATTAGCTAATTAGAAGTTAACTAATTTATTTTGAGAAATTCTTACAGAAGATTTTTAAGGAATTTTGCTTTTTAAAAAGCTATATCTCGATAACTATTGGGCGTAAATAGCTCTTTTAGGGCTAATATTCCAGCCAATTTACTCTTCATTAAATTATGTTCTCTTAGATTTACTAGTGTTGTTGGTAGTTTTTAAGATATAAAGCTCCGAATGAAAAATTAATCTTTTTTTAAGGTTTTGAAACAGCCGCCATTTTTTATTCCCCCACCTTTACTTGGCAGACTCATAAATTTTGACTAGTAATTATACATAGTTTTCATTAAAGTAATCAAAAATTGGGGTAAGATATCTGCCTTTTTTTCTTCCCGGCTCTTGTATTAAAAGAGGTCAACAAATTTTAAAGTCCGTTTTTAAATTCTTTTCAGTGGCGAATTCCTCATCAACTGATTTATTTTTGGTTTTTGATCGATTGATTTGATTAGTTTTCGCTACATTGTTTTTGTTTTTATTGGATGTCTCGGTTGGCTTACTATTTTAAGATAAAGGCACATTAGGAACTCTGTCGTTGTTCTTTACCATGTCACCCTACAACCACTAAAAACATTTCAAGAAACATAGAGGTCTAGAGGTTTTAACCATCCACATCTGGATCATTTATGAAGATACAGTAAATTGTTTTAGAATCTCTATTCCAAAACCAAAATTAAAAGAGATAAAAAAGAAATTAACTAAACTTGACACAAATATCTATATTCCTCACTTTATTTAATTGTTGTCTACCTCATGATATTTAAACATATTCTCGGTTTATTTTATCTTTATATTACTGCTATTTTTTTTCCCTATAGTCAAATTTCATTATCAAGATTAAAGATTATTTTGATTTAAATATAAATATTGTCAATAGCTTTAAAGCATAAATAATTATGCTTTAGTGTGAGTAATTTAATAATAATTTTAAAAAACAACACAAAATATGTTTTTATTATATGAATTTTGAATTTTGATTATATGAAATTTGACTACAGCAATATGTAGCTTTGTTGATTGGGAAGAATATATCTTGCTAAACATAAACATAAGAGGAAGTAGAAGATAAATAATATAAATGCAAAGGAATATGCTCAATTGTTTCAAATCTAATTATGTAAATTATTAATAAACTATTAATAAAAAGGAGAAACGACATTATCTCTTGAACGAACGCACTAATTTTGTATTTCTATTTCTTTTTATTTTTAGTAGTTTGGCCGATGTGAATATTTTCAAGGTTTCTAAATGCCTTTTCTAATCCTTTTGAACAACCTCCTTACATTTGTTCTTATTTCTGTCAACTCCTTAATTACGTAATCAAGAACATTATGAATATTTTTATCAACATATGCCATATTTATCCTTAACATCATTGATCACTTGGAACTATCAGCCCCTACGTTATTTGTCTTCCCAGTGCACTTATTAATGTTAATAATAGTTACAATTGCTAAATAGTCGGTAACTATTTTCTCATTATAACCCACGGAAAACAACTTATAACGCCAAATTTGAAGAAACCATGACTTGAAACGTCTCTTATGATTTATGTAGAAGTGTTAACATCAAACATACCGTCAATGACCTAATTTCTTTTAAAGTGAAACCTCAAAGGCAGTCAGCCAGATGTTAACAATAGACACCTCCTTGGACAGAGAAGAGGCCTTCGATGACAGTGGTGGTTAAGTACCCATTTAGTACCATTGAACTGTCATGCCTGGTTAGAACCTTGATGAACCAGGTACTTGAGGGATCAGCTGGCCGTTCGGTAACGGTTCTTCACCATCTTTTTCACTTTTCTGTCCTTCCTTATCTCAAATAGATATTAAATATAAATGTCAGTTGTAATCCGATAATCAGTTGTACAACTATCAGTTAGTTGTAATCCTTTACAATATAATCCAGTTGTAATACTATGTTCCAATGGCTTTTTTATTAAAACAGCAATTTATGCCTTTAAATAATATTTATGAAAATCAAAATACAACATAGAGAATTAGAACTAAGCAAATCCCCAAAGTAATAACAATTCAGGCCTTAGAGCACTGAAATTTGGATATTCATATGTGGATAAGGAAAAAAGCACTGTTTTATAGATAATTTATGAATATAATAAATAATATTAAAGTGTTGATAATCACTTGAAATAAAAATATATTTTCAATTATAAAAACATTTTTAGATAACAGTTCTGAAAAATGTCTCTAATAAAACAAAATAAGGATTTTAAATTTATGACTTAAATTTGCAAATTATAAAAGAAAAATTGTTTCAATTTAAAAGACAAATGTCAAAAATTAATTGTAAAGCAAGGAAAAAATCAAAATAATTGCTTCGAAATTTGACTTCAAATCTCAAAACTTTTTAGATTCATAAATGGTTATAAATTAGTGAACTGGATGTATTTATAGTTCAATATTAATTTATTTGTATCTAAAAATATAGAAATGTTTTTATTAAAATACAATGTAAAATTGCTTAATTGCAACTTTATGTTGATTGTAAATATTTTTATTTTCGAACTTATCTAACTTTCGGTCAGATTTAACCCATTAATAATGGATAGATGGGCCCGAAACGTTGCTCGAATGACATATTGAATAAGGAAGTTAAAAAAAAAGGTATAAATCCTGAAAAGAAAAGAATAAAGAACTTAAATAATTAACTTAATGATAATTAATAAATGCGGAATATAATCTTTAATTTGTAATCTTAAGCGCTTAATTATATACAATAGTTTATATTTCTTAAATATGGGTCTCACTCTTTTATGGTTTTCCTACAATGACGTCAATTTACATGTTCTTTACGTTATAGAAAAATTAAGCGATTATTTTAATAGTTAGTTAATTTAATCTATTATTTATTTTATAATATTAATCATATGATATGATCGACAGACATTTCAGAAAAGTTGGAATACAGCGGGGTAGTTCATCACCTCTGTATCGATTTCTAAAAAGCTTACGATTCTATTGATTTCCAGGAGCTATATAATATTTTGTTTGAACAGGAAATACCAAAGAAGTCAGTAAATATAATAAGAATATGTGTGGCTGAAAAGTTTAATGAATTTTGGGCCGCACCGTAGCTCAGGGGTTAGGCACAGGTCTATCGTTCTGAGGTTTGCGGGCGGAGCCGGTTCTAATTCAGCCTTAGGGAGTTGACTTTTAATTAAGTGGTGGTCCAAACAATGAAAACCTTGACCCCCTAACCATGGTTAGAATAGGTTGGTCACCTGTAGATAACCATGCAAACATCACCTTCGACGTGAATTGCCTAGAAAAAAAAAAAAGAAAAAAAAAGTTCAAATCAGTTATCATTATTCTGAAAAGTTTGTTGTTCGGTCAGATTTGAAAGGAGGTTATCAATGTCACCAATCTTATTTAATTTAGCACTAGAGTATGTTATTAGAAATGTGATGCATGCTGAAAAGGGTTTAGCTCTAGGTGGTAAAATACCCGTGCTTAAGTAAGCTTAAATATGACTACGATGACAAAATTTTGTAAGAAACTAGTTCTCGAAAGTTAGTAGTAAAAACGGGAGCAATGTAGTTGATATAGATATGAGGAAATGCATGTAGATAAGTTTATGGTATTCTACGTAAATGAAAAAATGAAATGTTAAAATAAGTGTCAATATCAATTAATAGCTATTGTAAATTCGTAATTTAAAAACAACGAAATATTACTTTAGTTAAAAAAGAAGAAAGATCTATTATGAGGTCGAGCCTTATCAATTCTCAACAAAGATAACAATACATCAGCTATAACTACAAGACACGCTAGTTAAAGTGAACCTCCTCAGGACCAAAGGAACTTGACAGATAAATCAACGACCGAAGTTACATAAATCTGTCATATTTAATCAAGGCCTTCTTCTTCGTGTAGGACATTCTTCAGCGATTGTGTACATCTGTTTGTTTATCTTCCGAGGAGGATATACTGGTCAGTCTTCCATAGCCAGTCTTCTGAAACACATGTTTCCAGTCGACGAGATTTTCAAGTGTTGAAGACAAGCACTTGAAGATTTATAGACCATAAGGTATAAAGTATAAGTACCAGGAAAATATTACAAACTTTCATGATTTGTTAATTTGATTTTTTTTTTAAATGATGAGATTGCCAAAGTATATCTAATTTTTTCTGAATATTTTAAAGTTTTTTAAACTTTTTGAAAATTTAGATTAATAATTGATCACTTTCAGTAGAAATGATTCTTATATCAACTATTTTTTTTTTACTTTTACTGTACATAGAATACATAGTAAGGGTAATTATTATGAGGACACTTAAGTCCAAATAACCATATCTCGCAAAAACGCCTGTGTGTTAAGTCAAGCTCAAAAACGAAAACGTTACAGCAAATTTGTCGATAAAATCAAGTGAATAGAAGAAATTTTTTTTTCGATTTTTCGAAAGATTTAAATTAAAATCGATATATTACTGTAATATTAAATAATCTTTAAAGTCAGCCAGGTTTTATCAGCTACCAATTAGTTAGAAAAAGCATAAGGAATGTGACGGCCGTGCGGGTTGGAGCGCAGGTCCCAGTGCGCTCGGTTCAGAACGTTGTGGGTTCGATTCCCACCCGAGGCAGTTAAACATTCATTGTTCGGCGATCCCGAAGAATGAATCGTGACACTCCCACCTAGGTTAGCACGCGGCGGCAACCTAGGCAGCCGCCAGGGGTTGGAAAAAGGACCACTAGGCCCACTTGCCGGACTTGTTCTCCCCACCAAATACCAGTACCAGTACCAGATAGAGCTTTTAAATACTAGATTTTCAAAACTCTTTCTGATATGTTGTTTTAGCTTTATTTATAACGAAATAATCAATCTTTTACTATTGTTTGGATAATCAGAAACAGTAATGGAAACACCCCATTCCATTCATATGTACATATATTTTTTGATACACTGTTTTCGTGGTTATAATGACTTCGATATTCGTTATTTGAACCTAGAGAAACTCTAAAATACTAATTTTTATAGCAAACAAAAAATTAATATTTTTGGTTCAAAATATTTACCTTTACCATTTTTTCGATTAGTACAAAAATAGGAATAGGTTTTACATAAGTCCACTGATTCGCACAGAACTTGGGAAGTAAGTAGGGTTGTAATCGAAAGTTAAGCGATGCTTGTACTGCACTAGATCTTTATTTATTTACTTTTTAGATAAAATCACTATAAAATTCTCTATTTTTCGTAATTTATTTATTTATTGTTAAAATGCAAATCGGGATTATCTAAAGCAGCTACTTTTTACATTCTTTTGTGGTTGGCCCATCTGGTTTTATTATATTTTAAAATATTTTGAATTTCACGCCCATTGAAAAAATTGATAGTGCCCTGAGTAAATAGCTCCTACATAACAATACCACGTCGCGGTGTGCAGTGCTGTTATTGATGCGGTAATATCGCGAACTATGCCAAAATTATTCATTTATTTCTTAATTTACATCTGATGTTTGATTGTATCACAATACGCCAATGTCATTTTAATATTTTCAGGAATACGGTAAATCGAGTGTTTGGATTAGCGATGTGTTGTATTGGGAGTTTTCAGTTTTGTATAGAACAAGCAGGACCGATTTTCTATTATTAGTTATGTGCCGAGAAAGGATGTAAATATGAATGTGCAAAATTTTAACTTATTAATAAACTATAATATTTAAATTTATATATTTTAAATGTATTTTACCTGGTCAATAAATGGAGTTGGTACTAAACCAGGCTAAATAGACCTGATCCAAACGTTTTTCATTAACACCTAAATAATGTGAGTCAAACAACCTCTTGTGACCACGGACTCTGAAAAGTATTTGAAATGTCTGGAAATGATTAAAAAAAAAGTTAAACCAAACCTGATGAATACGGTTATGAACATAGTTGTTTATTTATAATCTTTAAATTTCTTTCTTGAGACTGGCAATTTTTTACTAAATAATTCAAAAATACTATCCAAATTATAGTCTCAAAACATTTATTTCATTCACACGTCCAACGTTTCGGCCAATTCGGCCATCTTCAGGGACAATCTTAATTTACCATGAGACATATCATTTAACCCTTTTAAAAAAACTCCATACAGGCTATTCTGCCCAGGTCAAAATATTTACATCTAATATGTCAAAAATACAATAAACACCTAATAAGTCAAAAACATAAAAAACACAGTCAAATTATTTCTCTTTTACCACAATTTATACACTATATATTATTTTTATATAATTTGACTATGTATAATAATCAGTATATGTATAATAATGTTTTTTAAATTATTATGGATAATAAATCAATGAATAATAAAAGCTGTTATGTAATAGATGGACGAATTGGCCGAAGCGTCGGACTTATAAGAGTGTTTTGAGACTTGACTTAGGTACAATTCATTTAATTTAAACAATTACAAAATAATCTTGTGCTAAAGTTTTGTTTTGTTGGCAGTGACAAAATTAAAATTCATCATTTTCACTAGTAATTTAAAGAAGAAACCCTAAAATACGAATGTTTATAGTACGTAGTATTAATACTGTATGGTATGAAAGTTGTACTTTAGTTCACTTTGATAGTACTTTATTCGATTTCACTACAGAAGTCCACGTTCCTATGGATCCCAGAAAATAATTAGGGAAATAAGAATCAATAAAATGGGTTAGTCCGCCCAGATTTAAAAAAGAAAAAATGATACGGCATATATGAATATTTAATTTTACCTCAATACAATAATTGATATCAAATTTTCAATTTTGTTAGCTCAATCTCTGTATTATCAAATCTAACGATAGCAAAACATTGTCGGGTGTCTATTAGTTGTGTAATGATTTTCTTTCATTACAAGTGAATAATTTGTGAACGAAATTATTTGCTCAAAATCAGTGAAAATATTAATTCAGTGTCTGACCACCTTTATATTTAAATTAATTCATCGCTTTCTATTCCTTACAACGATTTTAAAAGCTATTTTTTATAAACCTGGGCATAGGAGATAATGTGTTTCGAATCGATTCCAGACGATAATTAGGGAAATAAGAATGGAGAACATGGGCTGTTCTAATCATAGCTAATGAGGCGGCTAAGTATTGTCACGTATTTATTAAGAGAAGGATTATATAAATTAGGCTAAATGTGAAAGCGCTCTTAGAGCAAACATGACACGGACTAATTGCGGACAGAAATTAATTTGTGCTCTGTACTAGACGTTCCCTCTTCGCATGTTGTCATTAGCTGATCGGTTATAATCAAGGACCAATTAGAATTGTAAATGAAGAAGGATTGATGCCCGTTGGCTCAGCTCTGTCCTGATTCCTCCAATCGCTGGCTCCACAACCTGTCTGCTTTTGAGATCTGGAGGTGGTGTTGGCGGCGCCGATGGTGTTACATCTTAACCAATAGTCGTTTGTTACTTTAGAGAAAGTTGTGTTAACACACGAAAGGATAGAGGGTTCTTATATGACCTTTTTATTTTTATATTTAGCGCTATGTATTTCAAAATTTTTGTTATCCAGTTCTATATCAAAAATACGTGAAAGGTATTAAACCATCTAATTGAAAAAAAGTAGATCAATATTAATCACTGTTAAATTATTCCATCCATCAGAACGCAGAAAATCATTACACAATCAGCAGACCCGGGAATACTTTGCTAACATTAGATTTGAATATAGAATAGAATATATTTTTAATGGTTAGAAGACTATTGACCATGGATAATATATATGATGAGAAGATGGTTGGGGGGCGGTCAGAATATGACACAAATAGGTTGAAAGAACTTATTTAATAGTGCTAACGTTTCGGCCACAATCTCTAGCCTTCATCAGAGCTAACAACAAAGAACAATATAACAACCAATGAATACAAAAAAAAACAAAAAAAAAAACAGAATTATTATAATAAATAATGGTGACAGAAACAAAATGAAATCAATAAAAATAAATTGATGAAATAAGTGGAAAATAAAACATATATATATAGCTCATTAAATAAGTAAGTAAAATAGTGTAACTAAGAAAATAAAAATTTAAAATTATACAATGCAAAGAAAAAAAGAAATATAATCATTTTAATTAAGTAATAATTTAAAAATTATAGTTATGGTAAGAAATAAAAATGAGAGAAAGAAAATAATGAAATATGTAAGTATAATACTAGAATAAAGAAACAAAATATAAAGTTAAGATAGACAAAAGAAGTTAATAGAAAACATAACAATAATAATGTGTGATTAATATTACTAATAACGTGGGTAAGGAGATGGGGATAAAAGAATGATAAGAAAAAGAGAATTAGAAAAAGAGCTTACTTCGTTCATCACTTTATTTTTATTAATTTCATTCTTTACAATTATTTACTATAATCATTACATTTATAATTCCTCTTTTTATTTTTTTTTTTGTATTCATTGGTTGATATCTTGTTCTTTGTTCTTATACCTGAAGAAGGCTAGAAATTCTGGCAGAAACGTTCGCACTATTAAATAAGTTCTTTCTATTTATTTGCGTTATATTCTGACCACAACCCCAACCATCTTCTCCCCATATATAGAATATATTTTTTTGAAAGACAAAATCTTGTACAAATTTCATTACATAAGATACAGTTATAAAACAAAACCCAAGTCTAGTGCTCCATTACAGAAATAAAATAAACACAAGATAAAACCAGTACTCCATAGCAAAACAATAAAAAAATAAATAAAACAAAATGGATAATATAAAACTATTAACATAATATTCTTTACGCTATTGTTCTAAAGTAAAATAGTATGAATTATTTTAAATAAACGTAAGCGTAATAGTAGTGTTGCAATGTAAATATAGAGTCTGTTAAAATTTAACCTCTCTATCAATGTTCAATATATTTTCAATGCTTTGTAGCTCGCAAGATACGGATATGGGTGGCTTTAAGATATATTGTCTATTTTATTTGAAGGTTGGACAATGTACCAGAATGTGGTACAAACCATTATTGAAATAACTTTTGCAGAATGAACATAGTTCGTTTGCCTTGAAAGTGAGGGTTTTGCTTCCAAGGTGTAGTTTGATGTGCACCTGGTTTCCTCCTCTTAGTTGGCTGATACACCAGAATATACAGAGATTGAGAATTAACACAATTGAAAATTTGATAACAATTAATGTATTAGGTTGAAATTAAATATTCACACACACCATATTGCAAATTACACAAATATTCGTTTAATTTCATTAGTCGTTGCTAAAATTGTATAATTGTAATTTACATGTATTCTATAGTTCAGATTTTATTATTTTTTTCAATGTAGTGCAAGCAGGGGAAAAAAAATCAAGTCTTTATCTCAGCATTTTAATTTGTACTTCAATTTTTTTTAATTTAATACCAGATCGGCCTGGTGGATCTTATATAGCTGATATAACCGTAACATTTTTTTTTTAAATAATTGATTATAGTTGAGTATAGTCTCGTACAAAAGACACCCCTAACTATATACAATGTTATAATTAAAAGAAAATAAGATAAAATAAATAGATAAAAATAATGCTTCTTAATAAAAGAGGAAAGTAAAATTAATAACGACATTTATAGACCTAATAAAACAAACAATTGCCCTCTAATGGTAAAAAAAGGAGTTAATTTGAAAGTGTAAATAATATAATTAATAAATATATAATTTATAACAGGATGTCTTGTAGCAGCCCGGGCTTCAGTCTTCGGGTTTTGGTTGGGTTTCTCAAGTTGTAGGTCACTGCTCCTTTAACTGTGGGCAACTGGGAGTGGAACTTCATGAACCGTTTCTTGATGTAATTCTCTATTGATTCCATTTGTAATTCCCGGTGCAATTAGATATTTCTTATGAACCAAGGATCCACTGCGATTCTTAGGACGTACTTCAATTTAATGCCTCTTCAAAAACAATTTTCGTAATCATATTCAGAAAATTAAAATCGCATTCACATTTGTGTTGCGGACTTCTGCAGAAAGATAGAATAAAGTACTATGAAAGTGAATTATAGTACAACTTTCATACCATATAGTAAACAGTTATCAGTATTAATAATAAAGGAACTCGATACTCACTATGCAAATTAAGTATTTTAGGGTTTCTCGATGAAAATGATTAATGTTAACTTGGCTCCTACCAACCATACAACAGTTAAATAAAATATAATGAATACTTATTAGTACAAGAGCATGGTAAAAAAAAAAATGTAAGTAAATTTTTCTTATTACTTTAATGAAAACTAAGTGTAATTACTCGTCAAAATTGATAAGTCTGTCAATTATAATTAGGTCTAACAAAAACATACGGTTTTTCCAAAACGTAAACAAATTAATTTTTCATTCTGTTTCACTTAACTGAAACGTTGTTTTCTCTATAAGTAGGATTTCGGACTTTCACCATTATGATTCGCAATATTCGATTTTAAACTTATATTTTAAATATAAACATTAAAATTATATTTTAAATTAAGTCTCAATAATCTTTATTAATTATTTAAATGGCCAACGATTCAGCCACCCTGGCCATTCTCAAAGACAATCTATTAAATATATTAAAAATATCTATTATATTTTATTATACACTCATTATTAACAATTTTAAACTACATTATTACTAAAAATTAGCATGCCCTAATCACAAATTCACAGCCTCACATCCAATTATTAAAAATGTTTGCAATCTATTTAACCCTAGAGATTGTTGGTACCCATTAAAGGTCCAAATAAAACATTACTGGTGCAGTACGGCATCTGAAACTAAACCAAAATTTGACATGTGTCAATACAATAATTGTTCATAAAGAAAGTAATACGTTTAAAAGAAAAAGATAGTAGGCTATTTATATATCAGGAAATATTAATTACATATCAAATTTTAAAACGGACAGAACTGACGACAAAATTCGAACTAATACAATGCAGAAGCAAAATTAATTAGGGTAATGTGGTAAATTGTATAATATAGTAAAAAACTGTCTCCAACAAGTTATAAAACTATATCTAATATTTCAGAATTGTAAATATTGCATATAATTTATTTTACTTAATTTAATTATGTTCTTTTCTTTTATTTATTTTTCTTCTTACGTACACATAGAGATTTTATTTATTATTAAATAAATATTTTTATTTTTACTTCATATTTTTTTATCTTTATTTACTAATTTTATTTTATTTATTTTTCTTCTTACGTACACATAGAGATTTTATTTATTATTAAATAAATATTTTTATTTTTACTTCATATTTTTTTATCTTTATTTACTAATTTTATTTTATTTATTTATTTACTTTTTTATGAAAGTGTACAATTATCACTATTACCAACTGCCAAGTTTGAGGCAAATTGTAATATTATCAATAAATAAAAGTTTGCAAAAAAAAAAAATATTTCAGAACAAATTAAATCGATCTTAAAGGATAGATAGCTCATCTCAATATTATCTATTTTCTTTGTTTTCTATTGTTTTTTTTCATTTCTTAGACAAGAAGAAAGATACATAATTATTCCATCAGTCCCATTTGGCGATATTGCATCTATGATATATAGAGCATTGTTTAATTCCTGTGATTAATCCCTATAAATTGGCAATATCCACTACCTCATCAGGGACTCCTAGATATATTGCACGGCCAAAACAATATCCCTATTACAATAGTTCAGTATGTCAACTCATAACTCAAAATTGTGCGAGTTAGCCTGAGCCATTGTATCTACACCTTCCTGCCCCACCCCCTTCAGCTTTGATATAAACGATCACATGACATTAACCTTTCGGTTGCCTCTATCAACAATTGAAGATTTATTGCGATGACCGACAGAGTTCGTTAGTAGTTTATTAATTATAAATATTTGTTAAACACTATGGTAATTGAAGTTATTTATCGAGAAGGGCAGAGGAGATTTATGAGACACAACAGCAGCTCATAATATCCCACTCCCTATAAATATTCCGCCCGACATTTTAATTCCGATTCCCCGCTCGCGGTCTTCTACTAATGAACCATCCCCGTCTTTATAATAAACTGGTCTTCTTTTTGTTACTGTCGTTGTTTTGCCTCAGCCGAGGTGAGCACCACTTGTATTTATTATATCCTTTATCGAGTCTGAAACAATCACTTAATGCCTTCATAATTTTTTTTTTTATTCTTTATCCAGAAGCGATCTCCACTTGATTATTCCAAATGAAAATATGATGAAAAAGTTTGATTAAAAATTTAAAGATAGATAATAGATAATATAACATAATATTGAAATTTCCACAAGCCAAAACAAAATCTGTCAGAAGAATGAAAAACAGAAGATTTCGGGAATCTAAGTAAAAAAAAATAAAAATAAATAAAATAAAATCCTCTAAGTAAGCTTATTCCTGCGAGACTTTTTCATTATATCGTTTATCGATTATGAAACAATAATTTGATGCCTTCATAATTTTTGTTATTTTTTAACCAACAAAGATCTAAAGATATGATATTTTCGTATAGAAATTTCATTTGGACGATCAGAAAACCTATAAAATAATTAAACTTTACTCAAGTAGAGTTATATTTTAATATATTCTCAACCATATCCCCTATAAAGTTGCTATTTTTTTGCCCTATAGGGAGATTTTAGAAATAAGAAAGACCCTTTTAGTACACATTTACCAGTTTGATCGGAAAAGTATGCTTTCTACACAACTTCACACTCCGTCTGTTAAGTAAAAATATTTTGAACTCAATGACAATCAAAATAAACATGGATCCTAAATTCGCAGCGAAGAAAACAACTTCAGATACAAAAAATTAAAACTTCGTGTTCGCCCGTCATCTACAAAAGTACCAAAAGAATAATAATCTTCTTAATTAAAATTATAATGTAGTAAGTGGGGGAGATAGTAGGAGGGAGGTGCGGTCAGCAAAAACACAAATTTATAAAAAAATATTTATTCGTCCCGACGTATCGACTTGATTTTTAGGTCTTCGTTTTTATGGATTTAGCCAGGATTGCGGCAGAGATTCAACCAAAGAAGTAACCAAGTTGACCTGACATGTTAGATTTAAAGTCATTGTTAAAACAAGCAGAGTCATACTTTCTCACTGCTGTGATACTGACCTGACAAATATCTGTCACATGGAAACGAAATTTTAGTCACTTATCGCCTGGCTGACCAGACCAGAGGGCCCCTCTGACCGTGGCTAATAGAGCAGTCCAGGAGCAGACCCCCTGGTGCGCCCACAAAATCCCCAACCGAAAGGTCGCATTCCTCTAGAGCAGATAAATTCAGTCGGTTTGTCCCCGGGCTATCTGACTGCCTATCGCCCCTTCTCTCCCGCCAGGAGGCTATTAATGTTCCTTACACCTCGGCCAGTGGGGAGGACTGTTTTGACTGATGTCCCTCTTCCTATCTCTTTTATTTACGACGTCTTAATCTCCACTGCCTAGTTGCCTATCGAGTCCACTACATTAATCCTCTCTTGTTAAGCATGTAAATATATTTGAGCATTTGTTTCGATATAACAGAAAATATAATAAGATTCTGCTCAAAATATAGATAAATAATTCCATCTGTCCAGATCTTCTAATGATCCACTATGTAAATAAAATATTTGGTAATTATCAACAGTAATCGTTGTTCGGTTTATACTAAACTGCATATTATTAATACTGCATGCATATTATTAAAATACTTGTTAAAGCAACATTAAAAAATTATAATTTCATTTTTAATAAATTACTGTTACGCAAAATTAATCTCTTTACTATTACTGATAAATGAAATATAAAGTCATGGTGTACGCGAACGACATTGCGGTCCTAGGAAGTAACTAAGATGACATAGAAAGACTCTATTAAGAGAAACAATCTATTAAATATATTAAAAATATCTATTAAATAACAAACTTTATTATACACTCATTATTAACAATTTAAAACTACATTATTACTAAAAATTAGCATGCTCTAACTATAAATTCACAACCCCACATCCAATTATTAAAAATATTGCAGCCTATTTAACCCTAAGATGTTGGTACCCATTGAAGGTCCAAATAAAACATCACTGATGCAGCACGCATCTGTAACCAAAAAAAATTTTACATTTGTCAATACAATAATTTTGCATAAAGAAAATAATATGTTCAAAAGAAAAATACATTAGCTTATTTATATATCAGAAAATATTAATTACACATCGAATTTTAAAATGGACAGAAGAAATTTGAACTAATATAAGGCAGAAGCAAAATTAATTAGGGTAATGTGGTAAAATGTGCAATATGGTCAAATTTTATGTTACTTTTTACAATTAACATTGAAATGATTTTTAATAATAAAATAAATAAGAATTTACACCAAAATACAGTTTGTAATAAATTGATTAATATTAAGAGAAACAGAGGAAATCAGCTTGCAAGTAAATGAAGATAAAACAAAACACATGATTGTAAGCCGAAAAATTAACCCTAACTATATGGACGGTAAATAGTTTCCGAAAATATCTCGGCTCCACAATAACATCTATAAATGATCAACGGACTGAGATAGATCGTAAAACAATCGCCAACAGAGCCTTCTTCACTCTGTCAACAATATTGAAACCACGAAAAATCTGAAATTAATGGTATACAATGCCATGATTAAGCCTACTCTGGTGTACGTCTTTGAGGCCTGGGCTCTAACAGGTATCATAGAAAGCAGAATCTTAGCAAATGAATTTAAAGCTATAAACTTGAACAGCCTTGAGCTTCATCATGCTCTACAAAGTGGGCTGAAACGTCGGAAAATAAATAGTTGTTTGCTATTTTTGTTCTATTTTGACCGCAACCCAGACCATCTTCTTCATAACTTATACTGATTCGAAAAAGAAGGCAATTAAATTTTTTGTTGTTTTTATTATTAATTTTGTATTATTATTATTCCTGAAAACTTCTAGCTACACTTGCCTATATATTTGGGAAAGGTTTTTTACTCCAAGCTATTGATGAAGATAAAACCATGGAATCGGTTCGAGGGTCTGGAGGGGAAATAAACCCTTTTATTCGAGTATTAGGAGAATATTTGCCCTAAAATGTAGGGGCGAAGTGGACTCAGTCCGATGTCCTCAATCAAATTACATAATGAACTCTCCGACTGAAAAATCTCAATTAGCTGTTATGTGCTTGCTTTGGAAGGACTGCAAACAGAATTGTGTGAGCGGATATTATCGGATCATTTTCAGCCATACCACTTCATTTCGCAGAATAAACATATTTCGTAATTATCGCTTTTTATGCAAGTGTGTAAAGAGGCAAATGAGATTTGTATCGGATGATTATGTATATTTATATATCAAATTATTTGTATTGTATAATTTATATGTCTTCAATACCTTCCAATTATTTCTCTTTGATTAATTTCAAATTAAATGATTAGGAATAGGATTATGTGATAAAAAATATTAAAATACATCAATTTTTTTCAGCCCTCCGATAGAAGGAAATTTGTCAGTATGCCTATCTGGTTTGGTGATGAATGTTTTAATACAGAAAGAAATGGTATAAATTTGAATGTTTTGTTGAAATATATTGATCACATTTTCTGCATTATTAAACCGACAGATAAAAATAAAATGCTTAAATATTTAAATGATTGCCTTTAAAGATTAAAACATGAGATGGAAATAGAAAAGGAGGGCAATTTAAGATTCGTTGACATGTTGATAATGGAGTATGGACATTATTAACAGAATAGACAAAAAAGGAAATACCCAGTAATATAATTTTAAATTATTTATCTTTTGATCCTTTGCATATCAAATATAAAGTTATTATTAACTTTTTAATAAAGGAATAAAAATAACGAATGAAATTAGATTGGTTAAAATAAAAGAAATGTTATTTAGTATGTTTCAAGAAAACTTTCATCCTAAAAGGTTAATAAAGAAAGTATAGGAATTAGATATCTGAAAATCCAAAATTAAAGAAATTGACAAAAATAAAAATGAAAATGCAATAATAGGTAATAAAAATTACAATAGTTGTAATTATATAAAAGGTTTGTCAGAAGGGATAAAAATGTCATAATAAATTAAAAAATTATAATTGTAAAAAAGAAAGACCCAATAGATTATAAATATCAATCTGGATCTACTCATCAAATTACAGAAAGCATCAATGCATTAATTGATCACCCACATATATTGATGAAACAAAGTAATATATTAAAGATAAAATGTATCAACATGGAAATGACATAAAGAATATGAAATAAGACCCAAAGGAAACAGCATTCGTGCAACATGTTGTACTGATAACGTCAAAGTAACACATAAAGAAAAATAATAATTTTAGGAAAAAAAATATTGAAATCAATTTACATTTCAGAAAATATCAATTATAATGTAAATTATAAATCAGATTCTAAAGAACTAAACCAGCAGTATTCCACAATTTTAGTTATTAGTAAAATGTTAGTTATAAGATGGAATGTTCAAATTGTCGAAATATACAGATGTATAAATGTTTATATTATAATTTTTATTTTTATATTTTTACGCTGACTGCACTCCCTAACCATCTACACCTCTTTAAAAATCTAAAAGATACCGATAAGCTTCAGATGTGTGAAAATTTCGCAGTTTCAACATTAAATTTGAAAACAATTGTGAGTATTTATGATTTTGTTGCAAGCGCTTGACATTGGCGGAAATGTGATATTCTCCAATAATTAGACATGATTTTTGCAGGGTGTGCAGTCAGCAAAAAAAAAAAAAAATATAAATAAACAAAAAAATTTTGATTCATGCCCTGATTATTTAATTATTGGCTAGAATAAATAATTTTTTTTTTTTGCTGACCGCGCTCCCTGACCATCTTCTACACATCTTTTAGATTTTATTCCTTTATTATCGAGAAAAAGTTGTTAAAACTTTTATTTCATATCTCCTGTTTTGATTTGTTTAAATATGTCTTATTTAGGATTGTGTTTAAGAAATTATTGTACTTTAAGTTAATTTTTTTTTGTATTTGTTATTATTATTGTTATTTTTCTCTCTTTCTCTTGTTTTAATTAATATAATTTTGTCATTATCAAATTTATATACTTGTAAATATGGTGTGAATGAGCTCTAGATATATCCATATTACCATTCTCTAAAAACATGACAGAATGTAATATTATTAATATTAAAATAAATAATTATGTCTGGTCTGTACTATTTGGTGCAGTTTAGGTAGTCCTAACTGTTATTTGTTATGTCCTAACAATTAATTTTGTAATTAATTGATACTTTATGCCTTCTGTCTATTATGTGTTATAATAGTCATTTTATTTTTTTTTTAGTTGAATTTTCGTATTTGTCAATTTTTACATACGAAAAGTGTGATTTTTTCAGTACATGTCTATGTAGAAATAAACAAATATTTATGACTGATTTAATATATTGATTGTTTGAGAATGGTTCATTTTATTAGTAACATAAACTTCAATAATCCACTTTTTCTCTCAACTTTTTATTTTAACAAATCTCCAAAGTCTCGGCCATTAGGCCATTCTTAAGAAGACAACCTATAAATATAAAATTGTTTTTATTTTATTATCATATTACCTCCTCACACAATACTCATGTTCCTGAACATACTTTAATTATTTATGTCATAATTCATTAAATTCATTTTTGCAGGCTAATTGCCCATGTCTTATATCTTTAAAAATAAAAATAAATATTAAATTAATATCATAATACTTGTGGAATAATACTGGTTTAGTCCTTTAAAAGTATATTTTTTTATTTAAATGAAAATTCTTATTTGTGGATCATTGAAGATGCTAAAAAAAAATAAGACTTGATAAAAAAAAAGTATACCAGTGTGATCACAGTGTTTAGTTCTTGAATATTTAAAAAAATTTAAACTCATTTAATACAATTAATTACGCGTTGTTCTAATTCTTCATAAAAAAACAACAAATAAATTAGTATATAATAATCATTGAATAAATTCAAACGAAGAAAAACGAAAACATTAAAACTTTCTAATATTTTTGGTCCAGTGACAAGAACCCTCTCCAAAAAATGGTTGATCATATTTGGCTAGCATCCTCCCCTCCCTCCCCCTTGTACAAACTAAATGATGAGAATGATAACTTTACTTTTACTAAACATTTTTTTGAGTATCAATTACAAATACTCTTATATAAACCGGTTTTTGTGCATGAATTCTCTGTACTCAAAGTTTGTATTGAGTATTACTTCACTTGTACTTGGTCTTAGTAACAGTATTGTACTTTGCACTCAAATATTTTAAGGAGAAGTAAAGCTACTCACAACTTCAATATTTCTTTCCCATTACAAAAATTTGTGAATGGAAGATATATTTTCTGAATTCAAGGAGAATCGAAGATGACCATCACTGGGTCATCCAAGATTTCCATCCGGAACAGCTGGGTCTCGAGTCCCTCCAATAAATTATCCTCCTACAATTATAGAATTACTCAAATTGGCCAATTATCAGCGGGAGGTTAATTGAATTTCCTTCACTAATTTCTTCGTCCATTTTTTATTTTTTCATTGCCCCAATTAAAACAATTTCAGCTAAGCTATTATTATTTGTCTAAGGGAGCAATCTCATTCCCGAAAGGAAGAGGTTAAACCGTCGTGAGTTGGGATAATTTTGTAATTTTTGGACGTAGAATGGATATGAAGAGAAAATCTAACGATATTGATCTAGTCCGGATGAGGCTTGTATTAATTGGATTTAAGGGTTGTGTCATGGTGAGTATTAATGGGGAAAATGAAATAAACACTATTCCGTTATGTTGATGAGACCTTTCTAAAAAGTTCAATACGGATAAGATTTTATTCTTATCATGAAAAATATCGTGATCATAACTTAGTACTGTAGAATCCCGGTGGTTTGTACAATAAATCTTTTAGGGGGTCCAATACGGTATTATTATGGACAGTAAAAAATACAGACACCCCTGCAATGGTACGGTAGACATAATTATGGAATATCTTTTCCAGGTTTAAAGGTTTAATTGATTTTATGGTTTAAATGCCCTGGATTCTACCATAGGTATCATAGTTGAACAAATTAGTGAACAATTTGTTCAACTATGATACTATGGTAGCATCCAGGGCATTTAAACTATCAAATCAATTAAGGATAACATTAGATTTGTTAGTTATTTACATATGAATTATATTTTATATAAAAGAGCTTCTTCATAAAGAATCAAACCATGTTTATATAGTTTAATATTGATTAATATGATAGTGGATTAAGAATACTAGATACCATTGTTATTCTGTTGATTCTAATATCTAATTCATTTGCTATTCAAGATTAAACGATTCCATCAGATCAGGAAAAAACTCGGCCAGTTCTGTAGCCAAGGCCTTCTTTCTCCTGAATGACTCCTCTTCATCTCCATTCTTCCAGCCATTTTATTGGCTTACTGTATCTTAGGAGAGGAGGGGAATAACACGGACTTTTTAGGACCTTCTACGTTAATTTTTAAGCCAGGTCTTTTAATGTTCACTTATTCTGATCCTTTCCCGTTTCTTGCTTTCTCTGTTTATTCCCAATCGCTTTATCGGGCCTGGCTCCTACCGGGGGGCTAGGTCGGAATTTAGGGATTTTTTTTTTTGACCAGTCTTATTTATGTTATTTTTTGTTTTGTGTTTTTATCACAATAGTTAGTTAGTTTTTAATTCCACTATGTCTATGTTTGGGCCTTTCATTTGACAGGATCCTTAACTCCATAAAATCATCATCACTATTTTAAATATCGATTAAGTAACAATTCAGCATTGAATAAATGATTAAGAGTAGAATATAAGTTTTAATGTTTTATTTCTGTCATACCTTTGCAGAAGAAAAGTGGTAAAGTATTACACGGAGAAAGATGATCAAAAGTATTTAAAAAAATCGACTTTGTCAGCTGAATGGCTCATTTCGGGGAAGTAGTGACTCAGTGAATAATATAAAAATATCTGTTCTTGTTTGAGCAAGAATCAATTTCAACTCAAACTAGGGTCGTATGTGAAAGTTGTGTAGCACACATTCCGCGCTAGATTTTGTTCTATTGTTATTATATATATAATTGGAACATCAATGCAGTTCCTCTTCTCTGTCATATATATTCTGACTTGTTAAACAACAGTTTTTTGCCTGGCCGGTTACTGGTCGTCCATTGCACCCTTTACTGTACTGAAGGTATTGATTTAATTTACTTCCTAAGGAAGCCATCAGCTGATCATGTACCTTCAGAAGATATCTTCGCCTGACCCTCAACCCCTGGAGATGCAATCGCAGCCTCCGCACGCCTCCTGCGGAACATCTGCAAGTCGGTTGACAATGGTCACGCCATCCGGTAGCGTTCGTGCGTTGCGGTCGGTTAGGCAGCCGCGATGGGACGCGCTCCATTTGGCAGTAATGGCTATGCGATGGTTTGGCATACCTAACGGATCTCAAATCAGATCTCTATCACAGTTAATGGAAGTGACATTAAACCAAATGTTTGGATCTCACGAAACATTTTAGGTGATTAGTGATAAAATTTTATAAATAGTTCAGTTTTTATGTTAACCAACTTAACACACTGTAGTCGGGACTCGTAAAATTACGTTTTTCGTAAACTTTGCATAGAGAGTGGATCACATAGTAATGTTTTTTATGTACTGGTGGTAGAACGCGAAAACGTAGCTACTACTTGTGTGTAGTTTTGTTATGCTGCTTATTTATACATAGTACTACGCAGGTGCAAACATTTCCACAATATATTAGTTATGGGACGGTAAGGTCATAAATAATAGCGATTATTGGGCTCATCACAACACATTATACCTGAATTTGGAATCGTGGTATTTTTAATGAGTTTATTAATGTAAACTCCTTAGGAAGAATGGTATTTACCACATTGTAAACCTATATTATTTTCAAAAATCGCCAATTTTTCGTGATATAAATAAGTAGATAGAATAAATATA